>NC_091133.1:58538581-58821081 GCF_040183065.1 Periplaneta americana
TTTATTTTTTGTTAATGTTGCTCATCACTTACATGTCAACATAATTCTTTCAGAAGAAATAGTGTCTATACTTCCAGTGTTTAGGCATGTGAACCGATTAAAGGAAAGCATCAGATCTCAATTGTTACAATGATGTTAAACCATTTGGCATAATATGAATTGTTAATTAGACTTTGTCTTCATTCAGTCTCTATCAGCATAGTACTTCACAGAAAGTACGTGTTACTACATGGTTCAAATGCTTTAAAGAGAAATTGTTTCTTGTTCACACGGAGTGAATGTTGTGCATGCATGATTGGGCCAGGGTGTTTGATGGGTACATAAAAATGTTACTCCTAGCTGTTGTTATTAAAGGTGAAAAGACACCCATTCTTATTGTACATATTAGTTAAATGAATATTTAGTTGTACAATTTTTACAGAACTATATATATATATATATACATATAAATATATTATAGACCTTGTGAATTTAATTGGATATGTCACATAGCATGCTTTAATGAAGCCATTGTTGTTGTTTTTAGTCTTTTATTTGAATCTAATTTTGTAAAAGGGCTTGTGCAAACCATAAGGGTCCATATACAATATAGTCAGCCAGGCAAAAATGTTTTTTTTTTCCTCTAAAGGATCATCATCATCATCATCATCATCATCATCATCATCATCATCATCATCATCATCATCACTAACATGTCACTGTAATCATGATCATTTTCAAAACCACTCTCCATACACCTAACTATTCACGAAAGTCACACCTCCACCAAATGTTTGGTTGATTAAAATGATAGTGTGTAGATTATATTGTTAGGTATTGTGCATAATGACAATTTTTTTATGTTTCGTACGATGTGTGAGTACAAAAGTTAAGAAAGTTTTTAAAATAATATTACCTTGAATGATACTTTGGAGGAGTTTTTTCACTGTTTATGTTTTCAAGTAGTTACTTAGATCTACCAGAAACTTGAAACAACACTACATATATCCTTACATCCTTGTACTTACTGATTTAAGTTTTCATAAGAATATTCATCATATAAAAGATCATTAAATTAAAAATTGAAATGCACACCTTGATTTCCTGTAAGAGATATTTTCACTTACATATCAGTGATATAATATCCATTTCAATTAATGGTTGGAAATTTCTGTAGGACAACCTGGTTTTAAACGCAAATAATTATAATAGCAGTTAAATCAGTGAGATTAACCCATTAGTGCACTTTGATGTCCATTTAGTATTCTACATAGCAATGAATAGATAATATTTGCGTTCCCCATCATATTCAGAATTTTAATTTCTTGTAATTCATATATGCTCTCAGAGATTATGTGTATTTATAGAATTACCAAGAAAGCTATTTGTTTTGAATGTAAGAAGAAGCTTTGATTGATTTTTCAAATGGGATTTGGATTAAACTTTTCCCATTGCTATTGTCTCGAAAAATTACTACCGCCCTCAAGTTCAACAAAGAAATTTAGTATTATTGCGCATTAATAAATTTATGGTTGAGTTATTCTTATGTAATACCTTCTTTGTTATTCCACTTCAAGTCAGCTGTTACAGACAATGTGCTCAAATAATCATTCACTAAATAATCTATTTCTATTGTAAATTTCTATCACATACAACAGTAGTGGTAATGAGTTTATCTAAAAATCCTTCAGGTACTTGAAAATCTCACAAATAACTGCAACATAGGTCACAATATTTCCCCCCTCATCCAGGACTGAGGATTGTTTCACAAAGGGTTGCCTACAAGTGACAAAAAAAAGTTTTATATCAGCCCAGAAAAATTCACACAATGTAAAAATTCGCGTACACCAGTCATATCATTTTGTTTATAGTCACTTGTACTTGAAGATTGAATGTTTTTGTCCCACAATGTTTAAAAGGTGAATTTGTGTACACGAATTTGAGTAATGTTGTGGCTGTTCTGGTTTCATTTTATCACGCATAGTTCTGTCACATATGCTCCAGAATGTCTCTTTTTCTCTGCTTATCTTTGTATCATACTCCTGGAAAGATACTTAACATTGATGCCTTTCTGTCATGGGAATAAGTCACAGAGGATACAAAGCTTTCTGTCTTGTTCATTTATTCGTTTATTTATTTTATGCAAAACTTGTTTAAAACTAAGAATTCAATTTAATTTTAGTGTAAATGTTTACTTTCACGCATATGACAACCAGCAGTTGAACTTAGGACTGCAACCAATCACGATTGACTGTAGCATGCGCATTTGTTTACATTAAGAGCGGTAATCATTTTGGATGGACCATAGTAACATATAGAGATCACGATATTTCAAATTGAATCTACTTCGTCTTCGGATGAGGAGGAGGAGGAGGAGGAGGAAATATTCTACTCATTCTCCCTGTGTTTTTTTACTTGAAGACGAAAGTAGTTGCAACATTTTAAATGTCGTGAAATCTATAGCTGAAGAAAAAAGCTCAATCCAAACTCCTCTCAAAAAGTTGCTCTTCACTTAACTTTCCTTTAATCTTTAATTTACATTTTTCTTGATGTACACACATTTTTTCTCCACCTCTTGAAGATTTACATTTAATGGAAGATTTGATTGTGTTTCTCAAAATATTTCAGTATCACTTGTTCAAGACTGTAAATACTATACCCATTATATATATTTGGATAAATATGCGTTGAAAAGTGTTCAATGATTATTTTCTGAAATACATTCAGAATTGTGACGTCAAAACTTTGCATAGTGTTCCAGTGGGTTAACAAGTTGATCAGCTTAAAAAAATTAATATTGTATTATTGTTACAATTTTTATATTTCACAGTAAATTAAACTAGCCAGTACAAGGTTGTTGTAAATGAGAATCAGATTTAAATTTTAATTTCAGACACATCTGAGTGGTTCAATATATCAATACTCCATTGTATGTAGCTGCTTCATCTCCCGTAATAACTGGGATTAGTATGTATCAATAATTAGAAAGTTTATAATTTCATATCTAACCTGGGTGCAGTTATATTTAATGCATTTTTTTTATTCCAAAACTTGGAGGGCCTAAGCACTAGTCACAAATAGATAACAATATTTTTCCACAAGTAAGTGGCATGACCAACTGGATGGGCTTGTTCACTTGTACTTTGTAAGCACTAAATCATCATTATTATTAAGGCATTAAAACTGTCGCTGGGCAGAGTTTCCTGTTCTTTACAATTTCAAGTAATTGCACAATTTCAATATATTTGATACATTTTACTAGATCTTTTTACAGTCGTTACATGATAAAATACTAATTTTGTTAGCTACTAACAACTCTTGTTTCTTTGTGGCTACTTGGGCTGTGTAGTTAGTAGGAAACCAGTGCAGTACTTCTCAATGTATTTTGCTGGAATAACCTTATCTTCCCCCCCTTAACTGATTTGTACAGTCTGATATTGTTCTAACTTTGTACAGTATTGTTAAGTGTGCTGCTCATAATGGAACATATTTACCTATCATCCACACAGACTATTACTATACCATTTTCATTAAATGATTTTTCTGGTAAATCTTGAGTACAGTTTTTAACCTTAATAGTCTAACATCTGGGATATTGTAGTATTATTTAAAAAGAGGTAATGCTTGAATATATCTAAGACCAGTCTAACTAGGTGATATAGTTTTAAGGAATTAAAGAAAATACGAGGGAGGATCCAAAAATAACCAGATTTTTTTTTTTAAATTGAACTCTACATTCACAGTACTTTAGTCCCCTTCAAAGTATTGTCCATGTGCATTAATGCACTTGTCCCAACGCTTTTTCCACTGCTGAAAACAGTGCTGGAACTCTTGAGGCAGGATACTGTTCAAAGCCATTAGCGTGTTTTCATTGACGTCATCCACATCACTGTACACTTTCCTTTCAGACATTTCTTCATCTGTGGAAACAAAAAAAAAAAAAGTCCGACAGAGCCAGATCAGGTGAGTAGGGTGGATGAGGCACAAACACCATGTTGTTGTTCGTCAAAAACTGTCGGACTTTCAGAGCTGTGTGGGCTAGAGCATTGTCGTGGTGAAGCAACCAGGTCCTATTTCTCCACATTTTGGGCCGTTTTCGTCGCACACTCTCTTGTAATCTTCATAACACATCCAAGTAGAAATGTTGGTTCACTGTTTGTCCTGGCAGAACGAACTCTTTGTGGACAACACCATTCACATCAAAAAAACAAATCAACATTGGATCACACTTGACGTGCTTTCTTGGATCGTGGTGAATTCGGAGTTTTCCACTGGCTCGATGCTTGCTTTGATTTTGGATCGCACCCATAACACCAAGACTCATCCCCAGTCACAATTCTTTTAAGAAAATTTGGATCATTCTGCACTTCACTCTTCAAGTCACAGCAAACTCTCACGTGGTTTTCTCTTTGGTCATCTGTGACCAAGCGAGGAACAAAGTTTGCAGACACCCGTCTCATGTGCATATCTTCGGTTAAAATTCGCAGGACCATGCTCCATGACAGGTTCATTTCCTCAAAAACTTCGTCAATGGTCTTTCGACGATCTTCATCAATTGCACGTTTGATTTTGGCAATGTTCGTCATTTCTTCCTGTTGAAGGGTGCCCGGGGCGTGGCACGTCTTCAGTTGACATGTTGACAGATTTGAAATGGGAAAACCACTCGTAGACCTGTGATTTCCCCAAAGCATCATCATTAAAGGCTTGCCGAAGCATCCCAACAGTATCGGCTGCAGTTTTCCCTAACAGAAAACAAAATTTCACACACACTCTTTGTTCCTTGTGGTCGGCCATCTCACTAATCGCCAAACAGTTGAAACAGGAACGCAAACAACACAGCACCACAAACAAACCACTTAACTCAGACTGACGCCACCTCACTAACGGTCGCGGGAGACTGCAAACTAACACCACCTAACAGCACAACTCGTAACTACAAAGCATGCACACGCAACAGTTCAGTTCTGGTTACTTTTGGGTCCACCCTCGTACGTGCCACTATTAAGCTGAAACACAGCCTGCAAGCAGACCACATAGCAGTGGAGACTCTCCCTCTCTCCAGGAAACATGCTGCTACCTTTAGGTAGTAAAACATATCTGAATCATACTTCTCAGAAAAATCAGCACATTGTTAAGCACCTGCAGTGGCTGTGTGTTCTAGACATTTGGCCTATTGCTCAGGCAGTCTAGGTTCGAGCCTCAGTCAAGCCCGGAATTTTTCATTGAAAAATCCATAGTGACACCCATGGCAGACTAGGTTGCAGTTCAGATTTTTCTTGGCATTCTCCCATTTCCCAAAATTTTTTTTTATAATGACGGGCACTTGACACTCTGTCATTCACTCTTATGAAGTCAGTTGTGTAGACCAAGTTACTGACAGAGTTGTTGTCCAGGGTGCGTCATAGGAGACTGGTCTATGCTACACCCATGTTGAGATGAGATGATGGAGATTTGTTGGGATGCTGCAGGGGAATCAGAGGTCCTGGAGAAATTCCTGTGTTACCTGGACCATGGACTTGCCCAACACAAGTTACAAATCGAGGATATGCTGGAGATCGAATCCAGCTCCACAAGATTGTAAGTCCAGTGCTCTAGCCACTAGACCACCATGGTGGCTATTTCCCATATATAGGCTCGACATTTTTCTGTCAACATTTTTTCACTCCATTTCATTAGCATTTTTCCAATCATCAGTTGATGTGCAGAGAAGAGTGTTCCAGACGGTATGTGAAGTCACCTCCATGTGGAACCGGATTCATAGCATGCCTTAGTGCAGTAAGCCAGTGTGGGTGAGAAATACACCTAGGTTTGGTTTAGTGCAGTGATGACCAACCCATGCTCTTTATGCAAGAGCACTCTTTGCTGTACACGAGCAGTATGCAAGAGCATATCATCCTAATGCTTGCAATACCAACATTGCTCTTTTTTGCTCGTGAGCACATAAAGTGTTTCATAAGAGCAGCTGAGTTGGTCACCACTGGTTTAGTGTAATATGCCAGCATAGGCAGGCATCAATTCAAGAGCAGAAGTTCAACCTGCTTCAGAAAAATAAATGTCACGTCAACTTCTTCTCCAGGCAAACATTGTTTCAGTATGGCACATATTATGTATGACCCTCATGTGAAAACTGAATCACTGGAGAGAGAAAAAAGAATTTTTAAGAGAAAATTCTCTGATATCGTTACATCTCAACATGACGACATATAGAATTCTACCAAAACCAAAATGTAGCAAGTTATGCTTAAATGCAGGTAGAGAACATTTCTTGCAGGCAATTTTAATGTGGAACTTTTATGGACTTGACATTAGAGAAATTAGAGAAATCTGATAATTTTCTGTTATTATAATGACATCAACTAAGCACAATACATCATGGAAATGATAAGAGTCATCCTGTTCTACTCAGACCGGAGTATGTACAGACACAGAAAAAAAAATTAGGTCACCTGAATTTTCCAAGTTCCAGTTATATGGTGGTCCAAATTTTGTTTCTGGGTCTGTACAGTAAATGTAAAAGCTTAACTCAATCTGGTGGCATTGGTTAAAAAAAATATATTCAACCTAATTTTAATTTAACCAAAAATTATTATTTATACACAAATGTGGGTGATCAATAAATGTGCGGAGTATAAAGACGAAATAGTTAATTTAACATTGTCTAAATCTAAAGTACAGAGTGACAAGTATTAATTAATAACCACATTTAAATTTGAAATTTCATGTGTACTGATTTTTTTTCAGTTCATCAGCAAGCAGCAATAATAAAATTTTATTTTGCTAACAATTATTCAATCATCACTGCTCAAAGAAGGTTCAGTAACTTACGCACTATGGAAAGGACATTCATAAATTTCACATGGATATATTCCAGTCCATATTCGCACATTTTGTTTATTCATCACCCAGATAAGTGGAAGTGTACTTCATCAGACCTTATGAAACTCTCTTCAAAATTTGGATTAGCAGTCTGAATTCAATCATAGTGTGACATAGCACCAAATGACATTGAACTTTGCCAATCTGCTGGTTTCAACTTCTGGTACATCTGAAGTTTTTATCAAGTTCTTATGATAACCTTCTTGCAGATTTCATTGTGCTCTAAGTGATTGCAGTTCTCACTCTTTCAATGGTTTCTTCATTGTGTACTAATCTCTGCCTATCCATACATTTAGTATCGGTTACATTTCCACTGTTTCTGTGAAATTCAACAAATTGCAAAATTGATTTTTGAGAAGGATATACACTCCTGGCAAACATAGCATGGAACCTTTTTTGAGCAGCTATGATTGAGTAATTGTTAGCAAAATAAAATTTCAATTATTGCTGCTCGCTATTGTGCATTCCACATTTCCATGTTACTTCAATAAATTTAACAGTGATTGATCTTCATATTTACTTGAGAAAAAAAAAAAGAAAAGAAAAAAGTTAGTACACACGAAACTTTATATTTAAATGTGGTCATTAAATTATTTGCCATTCTATATTTAACAGTTTTATTAATTTCCAAATTAATCCAATTCTCTGTAATGATATATAATTATTATTAATTACAACTTCAAACAACTTATTGGCGTCATATTGGTGTGTGAATCATTTTGACTATCAATTGAGCAAAATCGAGATAGAAGTTATGTTAAGAAATTATCAAGATTTTATGATATGAGTTCTAGTCGTCTTCTTTTAAGCAGTGTTAGCCCACACAATAATAAGCTTCCTTTAAGATGACAAAAAGTGAAGTCATAATCACAGTATTATAATAATTTTTAAAAGAAGAAACATATAGAGATGAAACAGAAGTCAAGCTCACCTTATTGCTACTTCTGCTCGCTTTACAACCTCTTCACTAGCTTCTTCCCTTCCCATTCACTATTAAATTTACTTTGCAACTTTTGTTTCTTTTTCGGAATTGGCATTGCAGTAGTTCCACTATCTCATGAAGAATCCATGATTAAAAATAGTTAATTAAACTGTAAAACACAAGTAATATGTAATGTTTGTCAAAAACGCTATCATTTTTGCCACTGAACGCACTTAAAATACACACTGTTTATTAACTGGGAGAACAGCAATTAGATACTAGTTCTGAAATGGTTTCAACCATCACTGCGATAGAACTTGGGGAAGTATTGTCTTGCAAGTAGGATTGCTTAACTAAATTGCTGTATCTTATCAGTGTCAAATCCAATGTCACCATATAATAGAAGAAATCTTTATATTTAAAGTCAAAGGCAACGATGTAATGTTTACTGTACCTCTCTTCCAATGTTACCATTTGAGTGGAATAAACTTAAGGGGATCCTGAAGAAAATAGGTGTGGATTGGAAAGAGAAGAAGCTATCATGTAATCTTTATATGAAATAACAAGTCAAAGTCAGGTTAGGAGAATAAATATCAAAGGGAAGTGGAATAAAGAAATGGGGAGAGAAGTACAACAAGGATGCCCTTTATCACCTACCCTGTTCAGCATCTACTTGGAGGATTTAGTGAAGAACTGTTTACAGAACATGGGAGGGTGATCGTAGGAGGAAGATGAATAAAGTGCACAAGATTTGCTATATGGCTTTGTTAGCAGAAGAGGAGACGATACTAAGGGATATGCTACTGGAGATAAATAACCGCTATGGTCAGTATGGGATGAAGATAAATGCAAAGAAGATGAAGACCATGGTTATCGGAAGAGGACTGAAGTAGGTAAACATGCAAATTCGAAATGAGGCAGTGGAACAAGTGGACAGCTTCAAATACTTGGGGTGTAACATGAGCTACTGCCAGGAAGTCAAAAGGAGGATATCAATGACAAAGGAAGCTTTTAATAGAAAAAGGAGCATCTTCTGTGGACCTCTGGAAAAAGAACCAAGGAAGAGACTAGTGAAGTGCTTGTATGGAGTGTGAAGTTGTATGGAACAGAAACATGGACATTACGACGAAGTGAAGGGAAATGACTAGAAGCATTAGAAATATGGCTATGGAGAAGTATGGAGTGTGTGAAATGGATAAACAGAATAAGAAATGAAGCTGTGCTAGAAAGAGTGGATAAAGAAAGAATAAAGCTGAAACTGATCAGAAAGAAAAAAATTAATTGGCCAGGTCACTGGCTAAGAAGAAACTGCCTACTTAAGGATGCTTTCGAAGGAATGGTGAACAGAAGAAAAGTTCGGGGCAGAAAAATATATCATATCAGATCAGTGATAAAGGTAAGGTGTAAATACTGGGTAGTCTGAAAAAAATCTGCTTACGTTGTATCTTTTTATAGAGCATATGTTTATCGGCTTTTCTCACAAAATTTTTTGTGACACAGACCCCACAAGAAAATGATCAGCAGTCATTTTCACCCCCAAACAGAATACAGGTAAAACATTCTAACTTATTTGTCTCAGAGCACCCTGTTAGCCAAGGATATTTCTTATACCATGAAAATTGAAAATTTCTGTTTTGTCTTCCTCCATTCGCTATTTTAATATGCAAATGTGATGTCGATCTCCTATCTTTGTAAGCCCATTTTGTTTTATATGTCCAACTTAAAAACGGTTTCTCCTTTTATTTCTACAAATAAAGACAATGCTTTCTCAATATGATCCATTTTACGTAAAATTAATATGTAACGCACACGCACATGCACTTTTGATTTAACTAAACTCAACGCAGTGCTTTCAGAGAACACCAATATAGCGGGACGTAATATTGTAACAGGAGGTTAGCCTTGTTTCGTACAGAGATGTACCAAATCAATACCCCCTCCCCAGTCCCCCCCTCAAGCTTGCAAGTCAAGGTTGTAGCCATGCCTTCAGAGGCTTATGTTACAAGCCTCGCAGCTTGCACTGCTCTCTCCATACTGGAATGACTGCCAACAGTAAACTTAATATATGGAAAGATTGAAGTGCAACTAAGTGTTAAGATACGTTGTTATTACGAACTTATAGGCCTACTGTTACTAGAAATAATAACTCAAATTTTTACATTAAGATGCATGGATTGTATGTGGAATCTACGAGGAAGGCAGAAAATAGGAAAGATTGGAGAATGCTGGGTTTGCAGTGAAAACTTGCCCTTGGACAGAACACTATGAATATAAATCAAAATATTGGAGAATTGGAAATACAGGCTGATTTGTTTAAATATGTTTCAATATCTGTAAAATTTGGGGTTTTTACCCATCGTGACTAGTTTTAATCAGGATTCTACAAGGGAAATTGGGAGAATCCTGCCTAAATTGGAATACCAGCAACCCTAATTGTTGTGTCGGGACTAACCTCGTGGAATGAGGAAGCAATTATGAAGTAATTAACGAGAAGGCACCAGCTTGTTAAATTCAAATATTGGTAGTATAAAGACAAAAATGAAATGAAATATCAAAATTTTATTTCAAATCCCGAACATCCTTACAATCCCAACCATTCTCACAATAACAGTCCCGAACAGCATAAACTTTTAACGCAATTATAGGGATTTGATAGATCCCCTGTCTCATCTTAAGGGGTAAAAAAAAACCTTGTCTGTATTTCTTCAACAGTTATACAACCATGTTTTGCAAGTGGAGCAATGATCTTTGCTGGTACACTGCCTACTTGCAAGCTGTTGTGGTGCTCAAAAATAGAATTTTAATTTGGAGGGTTGTGTATGTACTATAATTATTATATTATCCATATTTTGATTTCTTTGATCTATTGAAGAAGGAGTTTATTTAAATATTATGAATGACCACAATCACTTAATGAAATAAAAATCCGAATTCCTATTAAAAATAATATTGCATTAAATTCAACCTACAGTGCGAATAGAAGTCATGTAACACCTTATTTAGTTTGCAAATGTAGTGAAACAATTGTATAACAGATATGAAAATGGGAAGGTATTTGAGTTCATTAAGTATAACTTACAATAGACTATAGTCAGACAAGATAAAAACTTAACTCATACTATCATACTGTGATTTTATCAATTGAACGAAACACAAAATTATAATGATAATAACCAACTCATTAGCATTGTTCTGTCTTCCATTAGGTAATTACTCTTATATTTACCTTACTGTTAACCTAAATGAGGATAGCAATGACACTTCTCATCAGTATTTATTATTTTTAAACACATTGGGCCATATTCATTGACATTCTTAGTGCGGTTTTCCGGTGGATGATCAGCGAACTAACATTTTCCGTATTCATAAATCATTGTTAGCAATATGATATCATATGAATCCTGTACAAGTAACCAGTCGATAGCTGGGGCTAGTTTAGCACGCTCGTAGCCCGGTCTAGCGAATTGTCTATGAATAGCACCCATTGGCTTTAGCCATGTGCTAGGAGAATATGGCCATATGTAACTCTCGTTTTTATTTCAGGAAAAATATCACGAAGTTCGAATTAAATCATGTCTAAATAGTCTTCTTCAGTGGTCAAGTGGTTGATTACCATTAGGTCAGAGCTTTGGAAGTTCAAACATGACCAGGGTGACCAGAAATGCCTTTGGAGGACAAGATGTCCTCATAAATGTTGCCAAAGATCTATTTTTGATCTGATAATATATCTCGATTCTCAATTTAAAAAAAAATATTATCCACTTAATACAGAATTTTTGCAAATGTATTGCCCATTTATCCAAGTAATTAATACAAGATTTACTGTATATATTGCCAATATCTCGTGAACAAAAGATTTACAACCTTCTGTCTGACCATTATCTTCTAATTCTGCTAAGTAATTGACTTTCATGGGCAAGAATACTGAACATTGCCATACAAAATGGAAGTTCTGGGACAATATTACCAATGGAGATCAAAACAAAATTTGAAGAATATTCTTTGACATATAGACAACTTCTATAGAACATTATACATATCCACCACGAAATAAATTAGTACCATGTTTAAAGCAACAAATAACCGAGTTACGAAGAGTTAAGTTTTTAATAATAGTCATATTTTATAAAATCTCAGACATTTTGTCAAAATTTTAAATGCGTGGAGGACATGTCCAAAAACTGGATGCTTGCTCTCCCTGAATATAGTCAAATGTGACGAGATTTTAAGGACAGTAGAAATTCATAGTAAAGAAGAGAATTCTGAATAAGGCATCTGTAGGCAAAGTTTACTTGCCATTTCTGTCGACGAAAAAAACAATTACACCAGTCAGTATTCTATCATAAGGTGTTAGCTCATTCTCAAATATGGAATTATTGACATTGCCAGACTACCAGACTCCAGGAATGTCTTTGTTGATCCTACCAGGAAATGCTGAAAAAAAACAATCATTCTAAATACCCAATAAAATATATTTTTTTTTTCAATAAATTTGTCTCATGTCCTACAGTCAATAGTTATATTTTTCTGATGTTAGGACGAACATTGGCTTCACCATTAGAGACATCAGTGCCTCTCTTCATTCTGAAGAATTATTTCAGTCAAATGAGATGAGGATAAAGGGAAGAAAACCAATAAAAAGGTATGAAATTGTGTATCATTGTAAGAGGTTTTGGGTTTATAGAGAAGAAACTATGTGAGTTCCAAGCTGGTAGGCCACTTATCTTAAATCTGTTCATTGCCATTTCATTGAAGAAATTTTATAAAAAAAATAGCCAAAAATGGACGTGACCTAATAAGTAGCACATAAGGAGCACTATCAGAAATATGGTTTAACAGCTGCAGGGCAATCATCTAAGACAGTGGTTCGTAGCTGAGAGGGGTCGCGAGGTGATTTCCAAAATAAAACAAAAAATGCCTTATTAACAAACATTTATGTATGTATCGTATACATAAACAACATTTAACACAAAAATTTAAAAAAAGTTTCAGTAATACACTGAAGTAAAAAATAATTTTATTAATGTGACAAATGTGCCTCTTCTTCAAAAAGTAGCTCTCAAATCTGGATTTTGTGTTCAATACACACATAATGGATCACTTTGAAGTTCAACAAGATTTCTCGTCTTTGTTTTGGTGACAATCATAGACGAGAAGCATATTTTGCATAAATATGAGGTTGCAAATATTATAAAAAAAATTTAAGAGCTTCTTTTGCAAGCTATAGGTATTCATGAATTCTTTTGATCCAAAACTAGTCTACATTGCGGAAAACCCTACTTTCAACATTCTATTAATAGGTACGTACATATTTAAATTAATTTTTCCTTTTTCTTTTTTTTCCCCCCAGCCAGTTGAACACAAATATCTAAAAATGGATATAGTATGTATCTGTGGTATTGTTTTGAGTATCTTTCTGAATATACTAAAAAAAACTGTTGTTTAGAATTGTGCAAACTAAATTGCATATTCAAACATGTTGGCCTTGCAAACTACTGTTGAAGTGTTCGAAAATATCAGCAAAGTAGGCTACTAGAAATGATGTTCATGTAATATTTCGTGTCATTATTGCATTATGTTCTGTTTAGTCGCTCTTTGGGTGGTATCCATTAATTTTGAGTAACATCGTTGTTTTCGATTTTACAAGGATTTGTATTTTTCTATTGGGATTAAGTACTCTACCAGTTTGGTAGTGGGGGTCGCATACAAAAGTCTCGCCCAAGAGTGGGTCGCACCTTCAAAAAGTTTTGGAACCACTGATCTATGATATTATTTAGAATTGAGTGAGGGACTTAAATACATTGCTTTCCTCATTAGTCCAGGGCTCACAAGCCCTAAGGGAGGTTTCTCACTGGAGTAACTGTCAACTACAAATAAATAGAAATTGAGTTGTAGTTGCAGCTTAATTGTGTTGAAGATTCATGTCTGATAGCACAAGAGCAACTTCGAGTTTAGTGACTGCAAATTCGATATCATTTTTAGCTTGTGAGCATGACATTTTGTACATACAAACAACAATTGTCAACTACAGTCACCAAAATACACAACACACCCAGTGCTAACAACTCAGTTGATGAACTGAAATCGCACTTGAGTTGAGATCGAAAGAGTGGAATGTATGCATCTTGTTCGCATCGCTGTATTAATAGCAACTGTAGTCACGTTGAAGTAGAGTTGGGTTGCGGTTGAGAGTTGCTTCAGTTCCTTAGACTACTGTAAGCAAGTGGAAGTAAGCCAGAAGTTTCCAAGGTGACATGCAAAAACCAAAGCACCAATTTGTGAAGGCATTAGTTTGGAAAATGATGAAAGTTATGACAGGGAAGTTATCATTTATAAAATCAGATGCACTTAAATAGCTTCAGTCCTATATAGGCCTATTGAAAAAAACAAAAGCAAAATCTTAGAAGTGATTTTTCAGTGTCTATTTATAGCAGCAGCAGCAATTTGTTTCCTTACATTTTTATTGCACCTTGTTTTTTTTATTACCGTATACCATGCAAGCTTTGCTTAATCGTAAGTTTTTCTTGCCATGGTAATATTTTACACTGCCATGGTACAATCAGGACATAGTTAAAAATGCAAGAAAAAAGTTTTTGATGTGACTTTAGTAACAAGGTATAAAATTGGTCAGTCTGGTCCTGATATATTCTGCCTGCTGCTTTGTAGAGTTTCATAAAGGATATAAATGTTTGGATATTACTGTTGGGCAATTCTGAGCTTTAAAATCTCAGGCAGTACTTAAATTTAATAAAGTTCTTTAATGAATTTATAAAATAAATAATAGATTCATATTACAATTCAGGATTCAAATGTAATCTGCAAAGTGATAGAAAGTGATGAAGTAACTAATTTCAATTGGAATTCAGGAAGTTCTTTATATTTCTTTTCCAGTTTAAATTGAAAACATTATTAGCGTGATATAATTACTGCTGCATTAACCAGAAAAGTATGACGTACCGTCGAGCGGGGTGACTTTGTGCCATTCGCGCATTTCATAAAAAGACGTAAGGAAGTAGTCTTTAAAACCGTCACAAGGTTTTAAAGACTACTAAACGTAAGGAAGTAGACTTTAAAACCTTGTCACGGTCTTAAAGAATACTTCCATAAGTTTTTCGCAAATGGCACAAAGTCACCCCTCGCGACGGTAAGGTAATAGTAGCTAGATTACAATTTGTGTAATGCTGATAATCATGTACTGGTGCTAGCCAGAGATGCCCATCATTGGCAAGACTCACTGAATAAATGATCTGATGACAGCTTATCTCTGGGCTACAAGTCTACACCTAGAAAATTGTCATCACTTTTCTCTTCTAAATAGGTTCGTGGATGGTCAAAGTGTGGAAGGACTTCCATGCATTTCTCTCTGTAGATTGAAAAAAAAGCGAATGTGGTTTCGTTATAACATAAATACTTCCATTGAATATGAAGTGGAACAAAACTGGAATATATTCAGAACCAACAAAATCACTCGCTTTTGGGACCTGTTGTGTACAAACAATCACAATGTGGAAGAATACTGTATATGGTAAGTAATACTGATGGTACTGTTGGCTGTTACTGTAATGGTTTTGAAACAAAGCATATAGTCGTCGTTCCTGCAATAACTCCTATGTGCAAAATATAAAGTTTTTCAGTAGGAAGCAAAAACACATTTATTCATTCTATGACAGTGGTACATAGGAGATTGTGAATTCTTACATTTTCGAAAGAAAGAAATATAATTACATATAGGAGATTTTATTATTTGTTGTATCATTATTTAAGTTATTTAATAGAACAAAAATCTGAAAATCGATAAGTATGTCACATAGGAGTTATTGCAGGAACAACTTCGCTATATTAATATACCGGTAATTTTCGTCCAGAATATTAGTGTATTATACCTGTATAAATGAATTTAAAAAGAGTACCGGTACATAAAGTAATAAAATTCTTCCACCATTAATAATTCGGTCTTAGGTTGCTACTCCTCAAGGGAGATGTCCTTTCACCTTGTAAGATTTGAAAAATTTCTGTAGAATTTGAGTCGGTTATGTTTTTATTATCATAATTGAAATTTATACGAATTATTGCTTTTGGCAGGTATGAAATCTTTTCAGTCTCATCCTGTTCCATAATATTTTAACTTCCTGCTGAATGTGTCTATAGGGATATTATGTATATAATAACATAATTCAATATGTTATGGATATTCCAAAAACAACTGAAGTACTAATCAATATTGTCAAACGTCCATCTCTTCCTTTTATGTCTCCAATTTTACGAATGGTCAATTATAAATATTTATTATGACCATATTTTATCATCTGTGCATTTTGTTATACCCAACATGTATTGTTACCATATTCTGAAGACTACCAATTAAACATATTACATCAAATTTATTTTCTTAATTCTAAATAATCGTGGTCGTTACGAGGTAGTTTAAGGCATGATCCAAATGTTACTACATGGATGTACCTTGACTTTTAATGGTAAACTGTACATGATATTTCAATAAATTCCATATCTGTCATTATGTAGATTTGGTGGTAACATATCTTAAAACTTGAAATAAACAGAGAGTCAGTGTAGTTGAAGGAGAAGTCACCTATGAAGTTATAGGCCTAGTCACTTGTTAGGCTAAACTGTTCAGGGACATTTGTAATACAGTCAAAACCAGTTATAACGACTCTGAAGGGACCGCCAGTTCACGGTCATTATAGCGATAGTCACACAAACTGTTTTTTTTTTTTTTTTTAATTTCAGTCTGTAAATTTTAGGCTGCACACTTCCATTGTTAATGAAAAGTCACACATAATATGGCAATTAGAAAATAGGGAAACAAATGTCAGGATCGCGAAGAAATTGGGTATATCACACTAAACGATTTCTACAATTTGGAAGAATAGAGAGAAAATAGTCTCTTTTTGAACACAGATGATATATTCAACGCAGATGAAACTGGCTTGTTTTACAATATGACCTCAGATAAGACACTGAAATTTAAAGGTGAACAGACGAGTGGCTATCTAAGAAGAACCTGCTTTGTGTGAAGGTTACAAGGCGCGAGTATTCTTAAGATTGAGGATCAGTGACAGGTTAGGTTTGGTTTGTTCAGCTTTTGGTATGCTTTATACAAGTATAGGCTATACGCTTTTTGGTACTTACAGTAGATAGATAGAAAGTGATTTGCTGTCTTGCATGATGCAAAATGACAGTGGTACCACTGGGTTTTGTCATTAAAGTCATTATTGTCTGAGAAAATTATCCGTTGGGTATACAAGAAACGAAGGTATTTGGGATGAATTTACAGCCAGTTGGCTATCTTTTCTTTTGCGACATTTTCCCAGCGATGCTTGCCTTGACTGTTTAACAGACATACTGATTTGAAATCTATAATCTAACTGAAAGCAAGGGTTTGAAAATAAGCGTTACATTGTTGTCAATAATCCCCAAATAAGTAACAAACAAAAATCAACATTGTACATTACACCCGATAAATTTCTCCGAAAATGTGATAAAAATACGTCGTTTTATACGATGATTTGTAATAAGCGATTTTTTAAATACCTGCAGTGTTTATATAGGATTCAGACGGGACAGGTTTTGCTGTTACAGCCAATACGTCGTGAAAAGCAATGTCGCTATATACGCTTTCGACTGTACTTCTAAGGCCGGCAGCATACTGCATCATACATTGTCTCAGGATATCTGATGCAGCATGCTGCCAGTCTTTGTGTTAATATTTTTCACAAAATTAAAGTTGTGTTGGAAGTACTTTTCAGTAGTAAGGACTGAAATTATAATTGCAAATGCAAACATTATCCAATGATTTGCATAAAGGAAATACCATATTAACAAGAAGAAACTCAGTTACTGGCATAACCCGATCAGCTAAGGCGCTTGCCTGCTGATCTGGAGTTGCGCTCAGGTGTAGGTTCGATTCCTGATTGGGCTGATTATCTGGTTGGATTTTTTCCGAGGTTTCCCCAACCGTAAGGCAAATGTTAGGTAATCTATGGCGAATCCCAGCAATGCTAAATAACCGATATATCAACCAAATAAAAGATAGAAGAAGAAGAAAAACACTGCATAAACCATGGTGGATGTTGACAATAAGTCCTGTAATTGACATGAGTCGTACTTTGGCATTTTTATTGGTGTAATGTGGATTTTAATGGAAGGAGTTGTAAAAGATCAGAATTTCTTAATAATTTTCTTATATTTGTAGGCCTAAGTGGATTTCAACTTTTGAAATTTCTTACATGCTTATACAGCTTGTAGATGGCGAATTTTCAAGTTTGTTTTTTTATAGATTCTTAACATGTTAACATGTTTATTTAAGGTAAATTTTCCAGTGATGGAAAGAACTTATAATGGAAGAACAATAAGAAGAGAAAAATATGAATTCTGTATAGAAACATTTTGTATGTCCCCTTGCACTCCATGAGGGAGTACAGGAACTATGGAGATAGAGCTCCATGTTTTCAAGATCTTCTTACACGATAGCATCAAAATGGCAATCGCGAACACTTTCTGATTTTCGAGAAAAAAAGGGGAAGGGTTTAAACCACAATTCCGCCGACATTCTAGCCCTCTGCACTAGAATGAGGTGATACCGCACTCTGACTGCCTTATATCCGCTCTTTCGCCAGGAATCGAACCCGGACCCTTGGTAACAATCATTGTTACCATAACAGATATATTCTGTAGGACCAAAAATTAATCTTTACGTAGATTCTTCGCCCAACAGTCCATATTACTGTGGAATCCCGGCCACCAAGTCTCTCAATTGAGTGCGCTCCTTGTATAATGACAGTCGACTTAACATATATGTCGAACTTGGAGTCAGCCCACAAAGGGAAAAACACTACTAGAGGAGGGGGATTCGATCCGGTGCTATGAATTGAACTTCAGCGTAGCTCAATGGTTAGAGCATTTGGTACATAAAAAACCAAGAACCCGGGTTCGATCCCGGCGCCAGGGCGATTTTTTCTCCTCTAATAATCATTGTTACCAAAACAGATACATTCTGTAGGACCAAAAATTAATCTTTATGTAGATCACACAATGTTCAATCACAGTCTAGTATATATACAGTTGCGAGCTCAATACGTAGTAAATATGCAAACATTAGGTAGTTGCTTACCACTAGGATCGCTAATATCGCCTCATTACAGGCAATGCAAAGTAGTACCGTCACAGTCTATTGTTTCTAGCACCCTCAAAACTCAACCTTCGTGACTGTGTATAGTAGACTGTGGTTCAATATTGATACTACTGTTGTCACGCCAGGAGAAGGCGGCTGAAGTACTTAGACGGGGCGGAGGGGAAACAGTCGCGCGTGCGCACCGCGCTGTTCACTGCAACATTCCTGTTTCACAAACATCTACTGCACGTGTCTATGAATCTTTGCGATTTTGTGAAAATAATAGTGGGGTTTTTACTGTAGTGTTTTATTAGTTTTAACAAGACTATTGTTTTCAGTATACCACAAATCTTGTATTGCTTTAGTTATCCTTTGCTTTTCGTGTTAATAGTGTTTATAATAATATAGTTAATAGAATTTATGTTATTATATACTGTTATTTAGGTTTATAGCAGTTTTTTGTTTATTGTAAATATGTCGACAAAGAGGAAACAAGGATTGACAATCTATAGCGAAGAAAGGAATATTATTAGAAGTGCAAAATAATTCTGTGATGAAGAAAAGAACAACAGTGCCTTTGCATTCCTCTTACGAAACCTACAGCAAAGGTAGAAAAGTACTCTAATCTATCCACAAGAACAATACAGCGTATAAGGAATGAAATGAAAGACTGCATAGAAGAAAGTGCGTTGTCGACACCTGAGGGAGAAAAAAAATGTAAACGTCCAGACTACCGAAACGCAAATGTAGATGACTTCGACGGGAGATTGACAAAAAAGATATAATTGAGAATTTTTATTTGAGAAAGAAAGAGGGCCACCGGCGTAGCTCAGGAGGTAGCGCGTTTGCCTACTGATCTGCAGTTGTGCTCAGGAGTGAGTTCGATTCCCGTTTGCGCTGACTACCTGGTTGGGTTTTTTCCGAGGTTTTCCCAAGCGGAAGGCGAATGTCAGGTAATCTATGGCGAATCCTTGGTTTCATTTCGTCAAATACCATCTCGCCATCATCAATTCAATCGACACTGAAGAAGCTAGTAGTTATTACAGTGTCGTTAAATAATAAGTAAAAAAATAGTACCAAGCTGCAACAAACGTCTACCCTTTTACAAGAGAAAATTGATTTGAAATGAAAGACAACATTAAGACGAATACTGAAGAAAAAGGATTTCAGGTGGAAGAAGTGTGCAGCAAAAAAAATTGAGGAAAACACTGTAAATTAGAATACGTGAAGATATCTACAGCAAATAAGAAAGCTTAGGAAAATGGAAAAACCGATTTTATATCTGGACTAAATGCGAATAGATAGGCCTACCAATTTAACGTTTCCCTAGTTCTGGCACGATAAAAATGTTACGGGAGTTTTGACTACCGTAAATGTGTCCAGAACACTCATTGTTGTCCATGAGGATGGGGGCGGTGGGGCTGATGGCTTTGTTGAGAGATTCGAATTAATATACACGGCTGGAACATAAACAGACGATTATCATGGACAGATCATACTCCAGAAATTTTGAAAAATGTGATGATAGTCATAGCGACAGCACCGAAGATGCGGAATCTTTTATGTCTGACTCCGTTCCCTTGTAGCCAAGTAAGTGGACGAAGTTTTCAGGTCAGAGTGTAGCGTAAAGTTCCCCCGTCCCGCCTATCTCTACTCCCCGCGCCAACTCGTAGCGCGAAGACAGTAATTCTGAAGTCTAGTTGGGAAATGCTAAAAAATAAATAAAATATTGCTAAATGATCAATTGTGATCAAGATGAAACTCGACATTGCTAAAATGCTAGAAATTCCCTATTTAACACAATTCCCCCCCCCCTTTTCACCAAAGACGTTGTAGTTTTCACCCATGACATCAGTTTTTCCCCGGAATGTGAGAAATTTCCCTCCATCTGGCAGCACTGCTGTACTTCGTTTATCTTCTTTTTTTTTTACTTCCTTGTTTGTATAATATATTCCTGAATATCATGCAACGATGTACTTTTGTAAGATGTCACAACCTCATAACAAAGAAAAAGAGAGAATTTGTAATTCAACACTATTTGTGAAAATTTTAGGAAATGTTCGAAACGAAAAAAAAACGCAATTCCGCCATATTTAATGTTTATAATGTAATACAAGCATGCAGCAAGATGGCGGTCATGCGTTGTGAGGTCATATGAAATCTATGAAATGATATTTGTAATAAAATTATTGTATATCTGATTTTATTTTGTTCAAATTATGTGAGTACTTTTACATAACATTAACGTTGACTCACACTGAGTAATTTCATATTTTTAAGAGGTACTTATAACAGTGAAATTCTAGACATAAATCTGCATGTTAAATATGTTGTTATATTACTATTACGCATATTTAAGATTTACTCAATGCCGGCCGATGATAGTGAATTCACTTTTAATTTTAAACTTTGTTTTCAGATTTCGGTACTGTGCGGAGTTGTAATTTTGAAGTGTGTAACATAAACATTTGTCATTCATAACATTAGATTATGAAAGGCATTCCTGCAAGATACATAAATGATACTACTACATCAAGAGCCATTTATCCATCATCAAAGCAGACATGGTACATTTCTCTTCTCATATGCTGCAAAGCTTTGCTGTGTGTGGGAATTTTCGTGGCATATGACTTGCTGAATGTTGCAAATATTGTTCCACTTGTATGTCTGCTCAAGTTCATGTAAGTATAGCCTACACATGTATTAAAAATTACCATAGTTCATAGGCTTACATAATTTGTTGAAAGGGTTGTGAGGTAAGAAGCTCCTAATTGAAAGGAAAATGAGTATTATATTGTGTGTGCTGTGTTTCTCTTTCAACTTCTGCACAGACTTCAAGGTGTTGTTCGTGCATTTCTTCTCTAGAGTGGTTACAAAGAATGGGAAAAGGGAAGATATAAATTCTATGGAGACGCTTGGCAAGACAGTCATGTCCAGTAGATAATCTAACTGCTAATTTACATGGAATACTTTATTTTGAACTCATTCTTCAATTTTATGTCGTTTAATTGAGGTGTAAGTCACATGGATTGTTTTTTTTTTGGTAATTTTAAGAGTTATGTGGCAAGGTTAGTGGGTTAGTTGAGGGGATATCTAAGTGACGTGAAATCAAGGAATTAAG
Source organism: Periplaneta americana (assembly GCF_040183065.1). NCBI lineage: Eukaryota > Metazoa > Arthropoda > Insecta > Blattodea > Blattidae > Periplaneta > Periplaneta americana. The sequence goes on from NC_091133.1 coordinate 58,560,611, forward strand.
ATAATTGAAATCTTTTCACATATTCCTCGGCCTCACGTCACTTACAGTAGAAATCCCCACAACTAACGCGCTAACTTTGTCACATATACCTTGTAACCAGCGATCTCTTGCTAATTATCGTTTTTTGTTGTTGATTAATAAGAGATCCTTTTTTGGCAAGCATGTTTGCAGTTTCATTGCTAGAAATTCCACAATGTGAGGGGATCCATTGAAGGGTAACGACACAGAATTAATCTCAATGATGATTGAGATTAATTCTGTGTCGTTCCTTTTCGTTTGTACTCTTGGATCAGGACACAGATTGGCTAAACTAGTGCTGAGTTAGTTCCCTTCGTACTAACATATTTCGCTTATACATCTTCAAGTGCTTAGAGCTCTCTCTTCAGTCATACCAGGGACTTTGGTGACATAACAAAGTTTCACGCTAGTGTACACTCACGCTGTGTCTCTACGAATCTGTAGCAGATTAGGTTAGTTTAAACTTGACTTTTGTTATGCCTTGCATATACGAATCTGTGGAGGATTTTCTACCTTTGGGCAAAGGCTGGTGATTTTTTTGTTTTGTGATGTCAGTATTGGTCTGTAATAAGGTAGTGTAATGGCGGATTTTGACTTCCGACATCACCGAAAACAATTTGCAAGTTACCACCTGCTCCAGTACCTGAGTCATATGAATATTAAAATGTTTAAATTCTATAATGGAGTATACTTAAACTTAATCACTTATAAAAGGTTATTAAATCATTATAAAAGGTTTCTTTACAGTTGCGTTACCATTGAAAGGTAGAAATGACTGCTGGGCTGGACAAACCTCTCATCCACAAGGACCAAGGAATAAACAAATTTTTTTTAAATTCAGTCTACTTTATGCGATCTCACAAGTCAAAACAATCAATAAGACAGTTCAGGATTTCCCTCTTAAACATGAAAGTAATTTTAAAGTGTTATTATTAATAACTTCAGTCAATAGAGTTAATGTAAAAATAAGAATATCTACTAAGAAAATGTTGTTATATACTCACTCACTTTTGTGTTTCCTAGATTGGCAACAGGCCATGACTGTTTGGTCAAGCATCTGCATAGAATTGGAATATATCAGTCTCCTAACTGTCCATTGTGCAACTCAAATCAGGAAATGGATTCAGAACATCTCAAAATCTGTGCGTCAGTGGCTAACCATGACAATATCTTTGAAAAATATTGGAGTGCAAGAGGTCGAATGTCTTTGTTGTCAAATGCCTGGCATTAGAAAACAACAACTTTTGTGTTTCCATGTATGTATATTTAGAATTGAGGCATTCCCTGGAATAACAAATTAACATAAGTTATGTAATTTTTTCAGTTTTCAGCATAGCCTATATTGAATCCATACTTACTCATCTCCCTCCTCACAAAATATTATTTCCCTCCACCAAACACAATGCCTTATGAGTCTTGCATTCCCTACCTTAGTGCCAAGATAACTTCCCTCTCTTCAATTGGCCAGTAACAGGTTTACTTTACTTTTTGGTGCTCGGGGTTCTTTACCAAAATTTGCATATAATTTTTTTACAACAATTATCAATACCATATTTTCAAATTAAAAAATCATCATCCAAATTCTTAGATTCCCTGAAGATTATACAATTTCATTTATACCACTCAGAAGGTCTTAATTAAGGATATACCGGTAATTTTAAAGATACGGTGGAAATTTATGATGTCATACAATTCTTTGGCCTCATATCACTTTAATATTCCCCTCAACTGACCCACTAACCTTGTCACATTCCTCGACTTAATGTCACTTAGATATCCCCTCAATTAACCCATCTAGCTCATAAAGAAACTTAAATCAGACATTGGCCCCTCTCTCTTCCATAACATCATACTTTTCCATCATATCTTTAAAATTCCCGATATACCATATGCTAATTTTAACTAAAATCTTTTATTTATAAGTTTAATTTTAAGGTTATCTTTTGAGATTTTATTTTATAGGCTAGTTGATATCAGTGGTGCTTAATTATTACAATTTATTTTTATAACAATATTCATCTTTAATTCATTTTATTTGCTATTAATTTCTGGATCCTAGTGATCATTCTTAATTAAGGCCAGACAATTTATTTTTCTTCAAATCTCTCTGTCTTGAACGTCGTTCTGCACAGTGATTTTATATTAGATGTAAAATGTTTGATATCGGTCCTTTTCACAGTTTTTTCTTGAAGAAAATTGAAAAATTCAACGCAACTTTCAGAAAAGTTCACTTTGATCTCAAGTTCAAGTTTTCTAACAGCTGTTTCAGAGGCAAGATGTGCTACAGGAAATGTTCATGTTCTCCATTTGGCACTACAAATTGCCAGATTAATCTTGAACAGTCTTCTTCACCCTTTTACAAAAAGTATGATTTGATGGTAAACCAGCAGTGTATAATTCTCCTGATTGCAGGAAGCAGAGACAACCATCATGTATGGACGTGTCGAGTATTCCCTTGAACTCCATATTGACAAAGTCAAGAACATTTTTCAGCAATTAAACATTTGATACTGACAACCCAAACTCTTCAGTATCAGATCTTTTGAGTCACAATGGATGGTGTTGTTGATTATGTGGCAGTTGCAGTTTTCTTTCAGAACGGATTTTCCTTTTTAAGTAACTTAAAAACGTAATTGTTCTTGCTATAATTCACAGGCGCGTTGTCAGCACTGTATTCGTTTATATTGTTGAGGCGAAAACCATTCGATTCATTTGTGTTCTTTGCGACATTATTCTTCCATTTCTTGTGGAACTACACATGTCTGTGGCTGGTAGCTCAGTGGTGGGAAGGTTGCAATTGCAGTCTTTCAAGCTCTGTATAGGCAGGACAAAAGTATGTTTGCCCAAGATCTGTGAAAACTGGACACCTAGCAACCCTACTTCTAGTCGAGTCAGTCATACTGTAAATGAAAGACATTGATAAATTTCACACTGGAATAAGGGTGAAAAGTTGCTGCGAACGTGGCAGCCGGCAGGATTGGATACCTTGCATGTAAACTTCTTGGTAGGTACATTTCCAGAGATGGGCTACCAAATTGTAGTAAGTTCCAAGCACAACGCAGTGCAATGTGCAGTAAACAAATATTTAGAGTGAATCGTAAGTACTGTCACTAATTTCAGGGGGTTATTCTTCGAGACATTTCAAACAAAAAAAGTAATAGAATTTGCTCTGTGGTGAAGAATGGGTAGAACCGAGAAAAAATCTCTCCGGCACCGGGATTCGAACTCGGGTTTTCAGCTGTATGTGCTGACACTTTATATACTAAGCCACACCAGATTCAAATTTCGATGCCGGATTGAATCTTTCTCATTTTTTAAGTTCTACCTCTCTGTTCCCCTTTGGTGGCCTACCTTCATGTAGGTACTGTTTTACAGAGTATGTGTCAGTGGCACAATGTCCAACACTATGTATAGAGGTTCACTGTACCGAAGTACATAATGATATTAAAAAACTGAGAAGAATTCAATCCGGTATCGGAATTTGAATCCGGTGTGGCTTAGTAGATAAAGCGTCAGCACATAGAGCTGAAAACCTGGGTTCGAATCCTGATGCCCGAAGGAATTTTTCTCTGTTCTACCTATTCTTCACCACATGGCAATGCAGAATTCCTGCACGAAAATATCAAATGTACTTTGGTACATGATAGTAATAGAATTTTGCTGTTTTTGCTTCTTTTCGAAATAAAAATTGTTTTATAGGACACATTTCATAGCATGTTTGGGAAAGCCATTGATATAATTCCAAATATTCTCAGTCAATTTAAGAAAGCAGTGTATTATGATAATAATTAATAAATTATTGAAAGAATTTTAGTTTTATCCTTTGAATGTGCAGAAATTTCATCTGAACAAAGCAACATTTTAAAATTCCTTTGCAGAACTAAAAGTTACATTTGTTTGGATTAAATTTCTGCACATTTCAAGGACAAAAATAAATTTTTTTCAATAATTTATTAACATAATACACTGCTCTCTCAAATTGACTGAGCATATTGGGAATTCAGTCAATGGCTTTCTCATAACACACTGTGAAATGTTTCACATAAAACAATTTTTATCCCGAAAAGGAACCAAAAACAAGAAAAATTCTATTAAACTTTTTTGCTTGAAATGACTCAAAGAATAACCCCTGAAACATTACTTACGGTTTACCCAGTATATACTACTTGTGGACAGTCTTGCGAAATTTAATGTGTACATACAGAAGGACTGCTATCAAGATTCGGCCATTACTTTTTTCCTTGTACTGTACATAGGTAACAAGTTTTCGTAAGGTCGAGTATCAGTGACACGTTAGGTCTGATTAGTTTAGGCTTTTGATCTGCCATGCATATACGCATTTTGGTCGGTAGGTGGATATGGATATGGATATTTACTTTCCTTTGGTAACGCAATTGTAAAGAATTACCATACCATTAAATTTAAATTATGAGTTTTAACAAGTCGAATTCATGTATCAATCAGTAAACTTACAGCTCTGAAAAGTATGCTGCATTTAATATGTAACTATCTAAATGTTTTTTTTTTTTTTTTTTTTTTTTTTATCCAATGCCACCAGGTTGTCTTTTCGACATTTCTGGTCTTCTCTCCTGGCCATGGCTTAGTTGTAACCCACTTCTGAGGTTGGGGCACCTGGAAGGCGGAGTTACAGTACCCCGATGATGTGATAGGATGATTATGATAATGTGGTGCCAGGAGAGGTCTTAAATCTAAACTTAACCTAAATTCCAGATCATGGACGAACACAGGAATAATCCCCTTTAAGGAAAAATTCCTGTGCTCTAACCGGGAATCGAACCCGGGACCTCATGAACTATAGCCAGAAGCTCTGACCACTAGACCATGAGGCTGGTCAGTTAATTAGAAAATTAGTATTAGTATAAACCTGTAGGCAGAAGAAATGACGGCAGGCCAAGGATGAGATGGTCGGATCAGTTTTCTTGAAGACGGAACGAGCCACAAGACTTATGCCGTGATGAAGATGATGATGATGATGATGATGACAATGAAAAATAATATGGCCTCAATACTTCTGCCTCCGACTTATTTATTTGAAATGCATTAACAAAATAATTTTTTGCTTCACATTATAATAAATAAGTCAGAGACAGAAATATTGAAACCATATTATTTTTCATTACACTGAATCTAAATAAGGTACATAATTTTTATCCACGATTATTCTTCGGTGATAAATCTAAATGTAAGATTAGACATATGAAGGGTCCACAGAAAGAACATGCTAAATCACTTTTTATTTCCTGGGAAATCAGAATGGCAAAAACCCTGCATTGTGACATGGTAACTTAAACTAAATTATATGTAAATTAATAATGTTTTAGCAGTGTATTAAAGTTAAGAAATGCTTCCCTGAAAAATTTAAGACAAATGACTTTGCATGTTCTTTCTGTGAACCCTTCATATGTTTTAGTACTTCGGTAAAACTTCATTGCAGCAAAATGTAGCTCAGAACTGTATGAATGTCTATGTGAAGATATTCAGTAAACAAAGATTTTGCTGGTTTGCTAAAAGTTTAACTGGTATTATAAGATTTTTTGTTTTTCATAGTATTGAGGAAAAAAAATATAGGCCTGTCTTTCTTTATTCTGAAAAATTGTAACTTTCCAACAATTGGTTGCAATAGTGTAGTAGAAGAAGAACTATTGCAGACGAGAAAGGATGCGGAAAAAAAATCTGTGAATTAGGTAAACCATATAAAATTAGATAGTTCTGTTGTCTTGTTAGTAATTCTCCCGATTAACTGTACCACAGAAAGGAACTTGCATCATAGTCAAACTATACCGACCTGTGTCTTGTCTGTACTCTGTTTATTTTTCATGCTACTTTCAAAAGGGACATAGATGTGAGGCTACATTCGTACATTTGCAATTGCCTATCCCAGTTTAATCTTTTACATAATTTAATTTTTCTGAACTCATTTCAACACAACTTAGTTTAGACCTGCAGAAGATTCTCTTGAGAATATTTCTACAAATATGTTTGAAAATAATAAACATTTATTCTGAAAGATTTTTTGACACTCTGTTTGAGATAATGTAATGGCATTATTTGAAGTAAAAATGCTGTGTTATACAAATTCTTGAGGCAATCTTAAAATATTTAACATGCAACTATATCCTTTCTTGCTCAGTGATCGTGAGAAGCGATGGTTGAACTTGAAGAAGACATGTTGTTTCGTAATAATGACGAATGTTTCTCTTGAATGTACTCATATGTATATGCAGAACTTAGACTATGTTCAAAGTGGAAGAAAATGGCATATGGAAAAGGAGCTATAATAATGAGTTGTACTATAATATTATATGTGTAATGAATATAATATAGGTCTAGTTGCTGCCATAAATTCCCCATTACCTCTTAGCTTCAAAAAGAATCTCATTCAAACTTTAGTGATGTTCCACTTCAATTATTCGATTCTCTATTCACGAATCTAAATATTGATCTTGCTCACAGACTACAGCGTGTTTACAATATCTGCGTTTGTTTCGTTTGTAACATTAGAAATTTTGATCATGTAACACCATCACTAGAACTGATGTCTTGGAATCCACTTATAGAAAGAAGGCTCTTAAATTCCCTCTTATTACTGTTTAAAATCTTCCACACCTCCACATCTTCTTACCTAGCATCTCGTTTTATTTACAGACTACAGCATGTTCACAATATTTGCGTTCGTTTCGTGTAACATTAGACAATTTGATCATGTAACACCGTCACTAGAACTGTTGTCTTGGAATCCACTTATAGAAAGAAGACTCTTCAACTCCCTCTTATAACTATTTAAAATCATCCACACCTTCTTACCTAGCATCTCATTTTGTTTACCTTTCACTACCTTGAACTCGGAACATGTATTTCTCTCTATTCCTCTGCACAGAACATTCTTCTGCTCATCATCTTTCAGCATATCGATTCTACACCTCTGGAATTCTCTCCCTGACCTTGCCAGAGATTGTCGGACAATATCAAAATTCAAATTTAAATTAATCACATTATAGTTCATGAAATTGCTTGTTAAACACCTGTCAGGTTTTGCAACTTTGGCTTAATCCATAACATATGATAAATACTGTAACTATGCTGTTTTCAATTTTACCCTCATCATCATCATCATCATCATCATCATCTCATTGCTATTACTGTTATTTTAACTATTTTTTTCTTGTATTAGCTTTAGTGCTCGATAATGTTCTTTGATCCTGTCGACTCTGTATAAAGCTTTAATTTAATTTGTATTATTTTTGTCAGTGTTTGTATTTTTTGTATTTCAATGTGCTATCTGGTAGAATGGAAGAGTAGGCCATATGGCCTTAATTCTGTCAGATTAAAGAAATTAATACTTAAGATGGTTGGGACACAGTGAGGATGAACAAAAGAGATATTCCCAAGACTCTTGTTCAGTGAGATGTGGGGCCAACGAAAACCTGCACAACCAAAATTGAGATGGTTAGTTGGTATAACGGTTGATTTGAACAAAATAGGTATTCGAAATTGGAGATGGAAAACTCAGGAACAGGATTCTTGGAAGAGGACTGTTGAAGATGCCAAGGCCCAACACAAGTGATGATGTGAAGTATAATATGCAGTGGAGATTCAGTTATTCATTGTTTATGCGAAAAGTTGTTCGATATTTAATACAGTTAAATTTGATTATCATCAAAATTTTAGAAATCGTTTTTGCTGGATCATATACCAGTATATTTCTCCTTGTTAATTAAGATTTGCACTAACTCGAGCATTTAGACACTTTCCCGAATGTTCTAGGTCCCTTGTACTAATGACTTAGACATTTAAGAGAGTGTCAGCTGTTAATTTTAATTTCTCGGCAAGCAAGCATTTTGGTGTTGATTTAATGTTACAACATTTATTACATTTTTTGTGTTGAAGTTTTATATATGAGATGTGATGAATTCATCAATTTTTTTCACCATCATTATCGTCGTCTTCTTCTTCTGCATCATCATCATCATCATCATCATCATCATCATCATCATCATCATCATCATCATCATACTGTTATGGAGTAGGGCCATGTGACCTGTTTTGGCCTGTCATTCAGAAGTCTTTTTAGAGGCCTTTGACTTCTTCTATCCTATGGCACATATTTGAGAATTAAATATGGAATTGTGCTTCTGTCTGTTCTCCATGCGTATTTTGTTGGGTACAGTTATGTCTGTATTTCTACATTTGTTTTCAATATGGATTCGGTTTTTAGTTTTTTGCAGTTATCTTCATAGTGTTGTGATCCTGCCATGTGTATATAGCTCTTTTCTTAGATGATATTTCTGCTGTTGTAATTATTGATTTGCTTCGTTTTGAAGTCCAGATTTCATTTCCACATGGAAGAGTAATAATGTTTTAATAAATTAAATCACTGTGATTATCTTGTAATAAACAGTTTTGTTCAGAGTTTAACCAAAAAAAAAAGACGTTTATATGTGGCAAGATTTTATGAATGAATGAATAGTTGCTATAATGAGTTTAAATGATTCAATTATTGTCATATCAATAATCGCCTCAGTTTTGTACAGCAAATTAACAATAATAATTGAAGGTTTACTGTAATAGGGCACTAGAATTTTGATGCTTCGTAGCAGTAGGCATATTTAATTTCTTGAGCAGCTAGTAAATTGTTCTTTTCGAATCAGTTTCTGAAAATTAAAATTAATATGAAATCTATGAACGTAATAGTTTTTTCACTTATTATTATAATCAAAAGGGAGGGGGGGATTAATTGAGAAAAATTGGCATAGTGTGAACATAATTTTTTAATTTTCGTGTGTTTTTCAGTATCTTAAATGGCTTATTATTTTGTTGGTATGTTATGATGACACCATCATCGATAATATTATTGATCTCTCTAATTGTCGTTATTAGAGTCTGTTGATGGAGCAGATTTTATTATTTTTTTTGCCAGTCTAAAGAGTAGGCCTACTGATATGATGTATGTTAAATTGATGCAATTTATTTCTCTTTTAATCATGTACTCATAATGTAGTTATGTTTTGAAAATATACATCTTGGAGAAGATCGGCATCGTTACATACATAATTTATTTCTTACATGCTTCGAGTTAGGGGATTGATGAACCATGTTTCCAATATATTGATTGCGCTTGTGTCCAAATTATTATTTAGTATATTTCGTAGATTGTACCAGTAGTTTATCATTTATCCATTCCTTTAAACTTGAAAATATAGAATCATAAATACCTATCAAATAAATTATCACTTCAGTGTTTTATGTGTTGTTAATTATTTCATTCTTGTAATAAAAATTTGGCTGGTGCAACAATATCATCATAATACATACCAGTTGTAATTATAAGCAAGTGGTTACAGAACATTATTTATGATGTGATTTTATTATTATAGATTGTATTAGTATTTAGAGTTGTTCCCTAATACATGGTAGAAGAACATAACTTATCAACCGCAGGAGAAAGGGAGTTGATTCAAATTTTTGTTCATAATGTTTACAGATTACATTGTTGAATGTTGATAGAACATCTAGTGGACTGTGTACTCCAGTAACTGGACTTCACTACTCTTTTCCGACGTGTTTTATATACAGTACATAGGCATATTTCGAATAATTCAGGATAATGTATGGTTAGGAATATTTTGAAATCAATGCAACTTTTTTTTTTACCCAATATCCTGAATTCCCTTTCCTTTCGAGAATTATCTAGATTTTTGTGTCTCGAATCTCATTGTAATTTGTTTCGTATTTTGATTATATTTTCAATTCATTAACAAATGAAACACGAGTAAAACTTTTTTTATATATTAAACAGTGTTAACGTTTTGTGTGTCTGATATACATATTTGTCAGGGTAGGACTGTACTTTCATGAAAACAGTTGTCTGTAAACAGTTCAAATTTCAACAGTTAACAAGTCGGCACTTTTATTAATTTGCCATATGATTTTTATATAACTTCTTTTACATAAAAAAACATACAATCATTTGTATGTGTTGTAGGGCGAAATTTAATGTTTCAAAGTATGTGTTTACTTGTTTATATCGATACTTATATTGAATCAGCTCTCTTTCTTTGATTGTAGGTTGTGAAGGGAGCTAAGGATCAGGCAGGCTTACTGTACCATGAGTTCCAGACAGAAACGATCTAACGGAGGTTATGGTCTTCGTAGAAAAATAGCAAAGAAAAGATTGGATGAGGATTTTGAGTATTACTTTTCTAAAATTGGTACCCATTTGGAGCCTCCTACTTCTAAACCAGTAAAGGAGCACATGGTTGTGGTGACTGAACTGGTAGATGCAACTGGAAAGCCTGATACGAAGATTAATGTGTGTACAGAAAGAAGACCACGTGGTAGGCCAAAAAAAATTCATACGAACCAGAATCAAGAACCGGATTTTTCGGATCCTTCCATTAGACTTATGGATTTAAAAGATAGGAGAGTTGTTAAGAGATTTAAAGCTGATTTCTTAGAAGGTACAGAAACAACGAAGGCTGTGGGAGAAATCTGTTCAAAAAATGAACCTGTCATGACTGTAGCCTGTGAAGAAGAAGTTGCAAATGTGGATTGTATAGTAAAACGAATCAAACTGGAAACTGTACTTGCTGCAGATGAGATAACGGGTTTGCAAGAAGAAGAAGTAACATCTCTACCAGAAGGAGAGAAAGAGAACTTACCCGAAGATGGGATTCATCTGGAACCTGAGTCAGATACTGAGGAAGGATTAGAGGTGCAGATGGACGTGAGTGTGCATGGGGACATTGATGAAGAAGTTGTTTATGAGGATGATCGAGATGGGTTGGATAAAGATGCAACCTTGCTGAAATTGAAGCGCAGGTACAAAAAGGGTCGTCTAAGTCAAGATGCAATTCAAAAATTGAGTCAATTAAGCCCAGATGATAAAATTGAGTGTAATGAGTGTCATAAACTGTTGAAGCCTTCTTCATTTCGGCAGCATTTACGAACACATACTGGAGAAAAACCCTTTGGATGTGAAGTTTGTGAGGCAAGGTTTACAAGAAAAGGTGATGTTGAACGCCATGTACGTATTGTGCATAATAAACAGAAACCTTTTAAGTGTTGCCGTTGCCAGCGGGCTTTTGGAGATAAGAAAAATCTTCGGTGGCATCTTATGAATCATGATAAGAAACTATTTTATGTGTGTGGAGTGTGCGGTTTCAAATTTGGAAAGCGTGAGTACTGGGAAAATCATGTAAGGTTCATCCATCCAGTTCCTGGAGGTTTGGACTTAGATGAAAATAATATTGAAAGAATAGGAGAAGAAGACGAAGGTGAAGATCGTTTGAGAACCTTAACCAAAACATTACTTGTGGAAGATGAAGCCGCTGTCGATGATCCTAGTCAAGACTGTGCTGCAGCCACCACTGCTGTCAAGTCTGTGGAGAACAAGGATAATGTGGTGGAAGACGTGATCAACTCCGATGTTACATTACCATTTGTTAATAACATTTCGAAACAGGAGGGAATAAAGTTAATCAGCGTTAAAAATTTAAATTTATCGAATTTGATGAAAATAGGAAGACCCAAAATAACGGGAAATGTTCCATCTTACACCAGAGTAGTCAACCAGGCTGAGGGAGGTGGTATAGAAGCAGTTGTAATTCAGTTTGATGGTTCTACAACAGAAAGCAGTAATTTGCAGGCTATTTCACAAGTACAGCCAAGGTTGCGACAACTCGCACCAAACCTGCTTCATGTTGTAAGTTCTCACAATGTGCTTCAGATTGTAGAAGCTGAAGAACCACAAGATCAACAGTCTATTGTCATCGAGACACAGGACTTCCCAGAATCTGGTTTAAGTGACTCAGAAGCTGCTACAGTGATGGATTGTTCAACAGATATCCAAGAACAGGTGGTAGAAGTACAAGATGCCATTGCATCTGCAGGAGAAGGTGATAGTGCAACTGTGCAGTATGTTAATGAAGAAGATGAGGAGCCTTCTAAAGTGATAAGCATTATGTTGACGGATGATGGAGGAGCGGGTGGTGATACTAACAACAGTTCCGTTCAGACACTCATAGAAGCCCTGTTAGTCGCAGCAAAAGGAGATGGTCAGAGTAATGACACACAGTCTACGTGAGCCTTTTAAGATTCGTGATTTAGACAGTGACGTATAGGCAAGTCTGAATAAGCAGATGTAGGCTAACTAACGATAGGAAATTAAGGGTGGTATTCATAGACATTTTGCAGCACGCGCTACGAGCGTACTAAACTAGCCCCGGCTATCCACTGGTTACTAGTACAGAATTCAAATCATATCCTATCGCTAACACTGGTTTAAGAATACGAAAAACGCTGATAATCCACCGAAAACCTGTGCTAAAAATGTCTATGAATACGGCCCTACGAGTTCTACTGGAGGTTTGTAAGAGGTGCTATTATACATTTTAAGGCTCATTTAGGATTTGGCATCTGTGAAATACAGTGTAAAAGTGATAAATAGGCTTTCATATTATTTTTATATGAAAGACAGTCTCATATAGAACAGTAAGACTTTCCTTTTTGTGTTACTATTGTTTATTGATGGACATATATGTGAAACAAGTTAAATTGTTTTTCAAAGGCTGTATATTCTTTTGTTAATTTTGTGAACGTTGAAAATATGCACACATTCATATGGTGTAATGTAAACCTATTTCTGGTGGGGCTACTGGAAGACTTTACAGTTAATGTTTTTACTTATACATAGCTTTTCATTCTATTCTTGTCGTCTGTAGAATATAATTTTATTACAAATTACACATTTCTGTAAGAAAATGTAATTGCAATTACTGAAAGATATCAAAGACTCACAATTAAACAGTGATTGAATTGAAAAAGTGTATAGTGTTGATGTTGCAGTGAACATTGTAAATAGTATGGAAGTATGATATAATACACTAAAATATTGTAAATTGAACAGAATTTCATTTGTAATTACACAGATCGAAGAACACAGTTTTGTAAATTTTACTGAGACCACTTTCACACTATTATACACGTATCCCTTTCTTATAAAAATGTTATTGTAGTGATTAATTTTCTTTGGTTATGATTTAATCAACGTGAATTAAAAAACTGAACAATATTAAATTACAAAAAATGTACCACCTCATGGAATAAATTGTGTATCATATGCACTTTTTAAAAATGATGTACCTATGTACATTGGCTTATAATATAATTTTAAAAATTTGTATGCCAGTTCTAATTATAATGAAAAATAATAATACAGCACAGAGTAGTAATTCTCAAGAATTCTTTACTCAAAAATATTTAATTTAATAAAACTTCAACAGTTTCAGGTTTGGCATCAAAGGAGTAGTACTTCTTTTCTCCACACCTAATAATTGCTATGCAAGAGTTCCCTTAAAGAGGAACATGACACAAAATAACATCCTATTATTAAATGAAAGTTTCCTGTTAAATATATTCAAAATGACTCCATTTCTTTCTTCTTCCACCACGTTCTTTTGCAATCAGCTATAAAAATGTTTGTGTGACATCATTGAGCTAATAGTCTATGGCTATCATTATTGCTTGTTTACCATATGCACGTGTGTGAGTGTATTAATTCAGAATTTTTTTATTACCGAGAGTTTAATTTCATTAAGTTAGAATTAGTATTAATTTAATATGCCTTCTTGTAGTGCTTTTGATTGTTATAATACCAACAGCCCTGATAAGAAAACAGCTGGGAATATTCCTTCATAGATGTCCTAATTGTAATTCCTCACCAACATGGTTTCGAAAATGGAGGGAATACTGCAAAAAGAAAAATTTTAATCCTGGCCCTGGAGGTAGATAATGTTCGTTACATTTAACAGAAAATGACTTTGACCAGTCCCGATTATTAAAAATGAAATTAATGAAAGATGAAAAACTGTATAGTCCTGGACTAAAATCTGGGTCTATACACTGCTTCAAATCGTTGTGATGGATCATGAACAAAACAGATGCGATCTGAGAAATATAAAATAAAGCAGAGAATGGAGTTAGTCCAACAGATTTTAGATAACGAAGAAAAAACTATAGAAGACATAGATGAACTCCCTGCTGTGTGTGTGTCGAACAGAAATACAGTGTGAAATGAGTTTCACTATTAAGCAGAATTTCCATTCTCAGTGCCTTACAGTGATTCAGTTACAAACGAGACGAATTTAGATAATGATTATGTACCAAGTAATGAAGAAATGAAACTGTGGCATTACATGATTATTTTATCATGAATTGGAGTAGTCTGATAGTACTGTTCGAGATTTGTGTTGTACTGTATGTAGGCATAACATTAAAACTGTAGGCTAAAGCATTATACGAGGGGTACAATGCTGCATGTTAAAACTTTTTGTGAATATGGTAATATTTATGCTTTTATGTCTCAGCTCATGAAGGGCAAACAATGGAAGGAAATACATTTATTGCATCTGCATTGCTGCTTTCTGGTATTCTTTTTACATCATTTTGATCTTTCTGTAGGTCTATTAACATGACAATGATTTCTGGAACAGTATTTGATCAGATTTTAAATAAGTTCTCTGCTTCAGTAATTAAGCATCTGTAGATAAATGACAGAAAAGGAAAAAGAGAATGTATGAAGAATTCTGGGAATGATATTTGGTTAGCAGGGAATGGACAGTATGACTCACCCTAGTATTCTGTCAAGTATATGACGTACTGTGCCTTGGATTTGCATATAGGTGCTATAGTGGGCTTTCAACTAGTGCAAAAGGGTATGTATGATAAAGGGTGAGTTAGGGAGATCTATATGTGATAAATTACTAAACAGGTTGATGAAGGAAGAAAACTGTACACACACTGTATCAGAATTCATTTCCCCATAGTGTGAACATTTACACCAAGATTTTTTACCTGCCCTATCTATTACTATGATTTCAAAATCATTTTCACTCTCATTGTTAATAAAACTGTCTTTCTATGTAACCAATTGTATTCAATTAGAATTAGAGTCTGGGTGGGCGGAAGAGAAGGCCTACTGGCCTTAGCTCTGCCAGATTAAATAAATAAATTATTAATTATTAAATTATTATTTCTCAGGTTCAAACTGATGAGGTTTGATGTCACTAGTTTTGCTAGTTGCACTTTCCATGACAACAGTCATCTGTATCACAGTCATTAATAACTAATAGACAGGCTCAGTGACATCATTGTTGCAGTTGTCTTTTGTTTACAAGTGTGTTTTGAATCGAACAGGGCTGCATTTTCACTAAATGTCTCTTAATTAATATCACCATTAATGTATGACTGATTCAGTTTCTATTTTTGTGTTGTGTTCTCCTATAATAGACCTGTATTCTGTTCGGGTCATAAACTGCTTGCATTGATGTTTGTAAACTAACAGTGTTGCTTCTGCTTCTCACAAGTACAATTAAACAATAACTTACACCATGTTTACTTACATAATTTCCTCCATCGAGTAATTCTCCACTCTTAATCTCCCAAGATTTTTAGGACATGTTTTTCAGAATTTTATTTTCCTCGCATAATTTCTTATTGTTCATGTTATAGTTGTAATCCCCTGGTAGAGGGGCAGAGAAGGCCTGACGGCCTTATCTCTACCAGGTTAAATAAATAAATACAAAATACAAAAATAATTTCTCCCCTTACTTACAAATGGCTTTTAAAGAACCCAGGGGTTCATTGCCGCCCTTACATAAGTCCGCCAGTTCCTATCTTGTGCAAGATTAATTCAGTCCCTAGCATCATATCCCATCTCTCTCAAATCCATTTTAATGTTTTCCTCTCATCTACGTTTTGGCCTCTTCAAAGGTCTTTTTTCCCCAGATCTTCCAACTAACATTTCTGGATTCACCCATACATACTACATGCCCTGCCCATCTCGAACATCTGAATTTAATGTTCCTAATTATGTTAAGTGAAGAATACAAGGTGTATGCAGTTCTGCATTGTGTAACTATGTGTGTCAATACATTTGGAGAAGCCTAATGCGGGAATGTTGTACTTTTCACAATTGAATTTGACTAACCTAACTCCATTATTATTACTAGTTACATGTAAGCTCTTTTTTCCAATATTCAATTTCAAAATATCCTCTTGTCTTACTTTAGCATTGAAATCCCCCAATAAAATTGTCATGTGATATCTAGCTAACTGATCAAAAGTGTGTTCCAGTTCCTCATAGAAGCTATGTTTATATGATCGTCTTTCTCTTTTGTATTGGTGTGAGCATGTATAACTATGATATCGCACTATTTACCCTTAAGTACTAAATACGATAACCTGTCACTGATAAATTCGACCTTTTTTACTGCTGATTTTATTCTATTATGAATAAGGGGTCCTGTTCCTAATTGGTGATTGTTTCCTTCCCCATAGTACAAGTAATCTCCTACTGGTGATATGCCATTCCCATCTAACCTAACCTCCTGTACTCCCACAAAGTCTATTCTGTGTAGCAAGTTCTTTTGCTTCTTCTGTTTTGTAAGGACTCATGGCATTCCAAGTACCAAATCACATAACCTTATCCCTTTGCTGTTGTCACGGTAATGAATCAGTCCCATTCTGAGGTTTATGTTGGGGTTTTATAACAAGCTCTTTTTTATAGTGATGGACTTTTAGCCCTTCGTCCAACCCACAAGCTGGAGGACCACCCTTATTAGCTGTCTGCGACTGCTTTTTCAATATATTCGCAGATACACTCCACGAGACAGTCACCTCTATCCGCAACTGAGGTCGTGCCATGCCATGCTGATAGGGACTCACAATACATAGATTTCTCCCCCCCCCCCCCCGATATTAAACAAAATTGGATCCTTTTCTCTTCAGGAGCATCTTAGAAGATTCAAAATATCGAAAAAATGATGGGGAAACCCAAGGTCATTATTCATCCCTTTTATAATGAAAAGTCTGTGATTGCTCTGACAACCACTATTGCCAAACTGTGTTGAATTCCACAAAATGTGTGAAATTTTGGTTGCTGTGTGGAGAATTGTGTAGAATGTGGAATTTTCACAGCTAGGCCCACTAAATTTTTGAGTTAACTAAACAAATAAATGTGCACATAAAACTTCCAGTACAGTTAACTCTCAAAGAGTCATGAGTGGATTATCTAAATCGCCCTTAATTTGTAGGGGTAGTTTAGATTTTGGCATTCTATTTGAAGGTTTTTGACTTTTTTAATGGACTTTCTCCCGGGTTTCAAAGTTTTGAGTGATAAGGAAATACTGGACACTGGTCAAGGACTGTGCTGAAACTGCCTGACAGTGAACTTGAGGGAGATGGTGTCGGCTTGGAGAACAAATTTTTACCTCTATGGACAGTGGCCTTCTCAATCTCTATTAGATCACGATTGTAGTGGCTATGGGTCATATTGAGAGGTTGGGGGAGAAAATAACAATAAGCTCAATCACTTGTCTGGTTTTCCCTCTCTCTCTCTAATCTGCTCCATGTACTACCCTTAACAAATATATTTTCTGTTACCTAAGATTAAATTGCTTAATATACACTGTATTTAAACAAATTATAAATAGATAACTATATGCATAATACATGCATAAATTTAAACACTAAACAACTTTTATACAATACTGTAACAATAATAGTGTGAATGTTGAAGGAACACTAAGCCAGCATTGGCTGCAGAAAGCTTTGTAAGTACAGTAAATTAATTAAAATGTGTATATAGTCTGCAGGATTATAGTACACAAAAAATTATTCTAAAGCCGTGTGTGGTATTTGGTTGTTATGTGGGTGAATTTTTGTGTTGCTAGTCTGGCAACACTGCTGACGACGTCGATGATGATCTGGATTTATTGTCTATTGAAAGTAGTGGAGTGTAAAATAATTGAACTTTTATTTTCTTTACATAGTAAATTAATTTTTATAAAATTTTACGCACAAAGTTTAACAGGATGATCTGAGATTAGTCAAGGTCAGCTAATTGCATAGAACCGACATACACTAGAACAAAGAAAAGTTCAAAATTGTTCATAATTACTCAAATTGTATATGTACATATTTGTAGAAATTTAGTACTAAACAATGATTTCATTAGCGCATAAATTGTTTGTTGTTATTTAGATTATTCTCGATATTTCTAGTCCTCGCATAATTTTCTCTCCTTGATTTTTCGTCTCAGAATATTTAGGAAAAAGAAGTGAAATTATGTGAGTAAATGTGGTAAGTATATATATATATATATATCTTTTTTTTTTATTTTTTGTTCCAGCAGTTTGATTGTAACGGAAAAATTCCTATAGACGATGGAATCTTTCATAGAAATATTCTACAAAACAGTTTGAGGACCATTATTTAGAAACTAGTTATCTTGCTATCCCATTGTTTTCTTGAGACATAAAGTGACTGAATTCGTAGTGAATTATATTAAATTGTGGAAAAGAAGAGCATAAAATATAAAAACTTTCCTTATATATTTTACACGTTTTTAAACAATTCACTTCTGTTTATGTTGTGAATGATTGCTGTTTATAGTTCATTTTTATGACCTATTATTATTCAAGAAACATATTTAAATGAAGCCGTTTAATATGTAAACAAATAAGAAGATAAACTTTTCTTCTCTTACTTTGACAGAAAATTCATTCGCTGTAGTTCCAAAATTAAGACATTTGACTTTACGATTTAAGTATACACATTTACGTAAAATAATTCTACATATACATGTATTTTAATTATTTATAATAATATTTTTATGCTTATTAAAAATGTCATTTGACCCAATCACCTCACTTGTCAAGTTGTGGTTGTGCAATATCACACCAAAGAATCTTAATAAGACTCAGTAAGTATATACTTTAAGTGTAGCTTGTGATAAATTCATTATCAAAATCTTGTATATTTATTTTTTTATAAATTTTTTACAGCACACTGTACAGTCATCCACAGTCCAGGCATTTAAATCTTAGTGTAGGAAATTTAAATATGTATTGATTGGGTTAAAAGTGTTATTAACATTTAAATACATTTAGACTTTGCTTTTGTTTACTCACATGTAACAAATGCATTAAGGGGTTATGTATAGCTTACAGCAATAAAATTTTTGGAAATATTTGACATTTTTTTCCTCCATTACTGTATCTTGTACAATAATGAAAATTGGTATGTGCAAAACACTGCCCTTCTGCTGTACGAAAAAAAATATTTTTACGATTTAAAGAAAAATTATATATATATTTTCAAAATTAAAAATGATGCCAATTTTCTGTGCATTGATGAAGCGTTTCCCTCATAACTCACAAACTTGTTAACTTTTTCATGTTCTACCTTTTTTATTTTATTGTTGAAACTCTTGTTTACAATATCATGCTCTTTCCACTACATTCCTTAATAAATCATATTTTTTTTATTTTGTGTTAGAAGGAAATACTGATATTTGATCATTTTTTAAAATGAATTTTTTTTATCAGACAATCTATCAAAGGTAGAGAAATGATCTTGCATCATATTGTAGATATGACATGATCTATCACTGCACAGTGAACTGAATTTTGAAAAATGAAATGTAGATAATTTTTTTAAATCGTAAAAATATTTTTTTTTTTTTTCGTATAGCAGAAGGACAGTGTTTTACACATACTAATTTTCATTATTGTACAAGATACAGTAATGGAGGAAAAAAATGTTGAATATTTCCAAAATTTTACTGCTGTAAGCTGTACTTAATCCCTTAATCCTATAACAATGGGATGCCCTTCATGAAGGGTAGTGACTACCCAGTTTGACTCTGACAATATTCACAATGAAAAATAGAAATAATTACTTCCTCTGAAACATGTGTCTGGGGACATAATGGAAGCTTATTTTATGTCTTCTTATGCAGGAATCAAAATATAAATAAAATCATTAGAACCAATTTTGAGTTCGTGATTTTGTGCTTTTGATTTCAAATAGACACCTCTTAATTTTTAAGAAAAATATTTCATGCCCATCATTCTCAGCTAAATTGTCCGATATATGCTGAATATGAGCAAAATTCGTCAAATAGTTAGGAGAAATCACTGTACATCAGTGAATAGATGATGAATAGATAAACAATTGGATGGCATTTTCAAAAACACGTTTCGAAATTTAATTTCTGCTGAATCTCAATACTTTTTCTTTGCTATATAACTGATAATGTGAAGCACTTGCAAAACACTTTTGATACAGATTTTTTTTTTTTTTTGTTACTTACTATGTTTACTTACTGTTATTATTTCAATCCATATATTTTACACATTGTATGTTTTAAGAGAATGGCCACTTACGAAGTTCAAGTTCCAAGCTGTATTAGATATAAAAAAATTGAAAATAAAAATTAACTACACAATGTAATTGAACAAACTTCATTAACCACAGGCTCGAAAAACTATTAACACACCCCATTTTGTTGTAGTACTGGGTTCAATTTAAGACAATTGAAAATGCAATATATATATATATATATATATATATATATATATATATATATACATACAGACGTGGACAAATTATTAGACTAAAACATTTTTCTCGGAAACATAATATAATTCGTCATATCAACTATCAGTATAATTCACAGAGTCTCTATTGTTGTAAACATGATTGTTTACATATTCTAGTATATTTTTTCAATGGTTAAGTACGTACTCTCCCTGGTAGAACTCTTGACTCAACCCGTTGCAGAAGATGCGACGAGCAAGAAACGCTTCCTCACGTCTTGGGTTTTTGCTGTCATGGAGAATTGCTCCGAATCAACAGACATAATACGGTTCGTTCTCTCATCGCAGCTTCAATCCGTCAGAATGCTTCCTATGAGGTTTATGAGGAGGTTGGTTGCGTCTCTTCTGATGGCTCTACTAGACAGGCTGATATCATCATAATTGATCGGCAGAAGGATAAGGGTGTCATTCTTGATCCCACAATCCATTTTGAGATGCATGAGCAACAGCCACAAGAGGTGTGTCGTGAAAAACAAGTCATATATGAGCCTTGTTGTCAGCATCTTGGAGCACAATACCACATTACACATTGGACAGTTTGTGGGCTCATGTTCTGTGCCCGTGGCACAATCCCACGTGAAACTTTAAATCAACTTAAACAATATAAAATTTCTGATGCAACGATTGATGCCATAGGATCTCTCGTGTTAAAATCATCCTTAGCTATAATTAGTAATCATTTGTACCCAACAAAATTTTTATTGTAAATGATTTCCTACGTTTTCTTATCTTAATGTTTTTTCTTTTTCTTTCCAAGTGTCACAAAATTGTTTTGTTTACTTATTATTCCTTATGAATTGATTAGTAGGCTGATCTATCGAACCCTTATTTAGGGCGGCTTTTGTTTCTACAAATTATCCCTCTTGCCTGGCTGTGTTGGTACTACTGATGTTTTAATTATATACTGCAGAAGATATTCAACTGTGTGTTCTTCCACGGCCTGCAAGAAGATCGGACATGAACAAAAATGAAAATCTGTGATCTATACCGAAGAAGAAAGTGAACAAAAAGAGGCTTACAACAAAACATGGACTCATTTAAGCACTGTCTGATATCTGGCTAAATGATGCTGATATTCAAAGAAAGTGTCAAACTTTGGTTTCCAGCGTCTGTATCAAAATCAACGTGTTAATAAAGAATAAGGGAATGTTCACAAAATATTAGTAATCTTCAGATTAAATTTTCTGTCCATTTTTTCTGTGCAAAATACATTTTTGTTCATTATTTCTGCCGATAAATACAGCTTTGTTGTACATATAATTAATTTAGTCTAATAATTTGTCCACGTCTGTATATATATGGACAAAGTTAAGTTAGTTAAACGATTTTAATTACGAAATTATTCAATGACAGGATAAACTTTCTAGAAATTAAAATACAATATTAGAATCACCAAAAAATTATTGGCACAGTGGCATAATTGTATGTTTCTGTCATTTAAATTGCATTAAAAACAAGGTCATGTTTCTGTACCTTCACTAAGGGTTATTTACCAGTCAGTTGTATGGTGTGGTAGTGCTCAGTACTGTCAACATGTGACTGAAGAAAGGTGAAATTCATCCTCTGTTCGAGATAAAGTTGTGTTACTGCACTCACAAGGAAAAAGTTACAGAGAGATAGGTAGAATACTTTCTATAAGCTTCTTTATTGTAAGATCTATAATACATAAACACAGAGAACAAGGATCCACACGAAACAAGCAAAGATCTAGTCGCCCATGAAAACTTACATATCGAGAGAAAAGAACCATCACACGTTTAGCCCAGGTGTACTAGGTGAGTGTATGTGTTCCTGTAAGTGTAGTGTAGGGGATGGGTGAGGATGATGATGAAGGTGAGGAAGAGAGAAGGGGAAACCCTGTGCTGGCACATAGCCTACTCCTGTTGAATAGCACTAAGGGTGCCACCAGGCTTAACGTCCCCATCTGACGGACGAATCACTGTCCATTGTCTTTCTCACAGTTACATGACTGACCTGTTCCATCTCATATCTACAGTAGACTGTTTTTGTGATAGACTGGGACATTGTTTGGCTGTGAATGGTTATCATTTTGAGCATCTATGTTAAGGCTTGGTTAGTCATAGTGTTTTGTTTACTTTTATGACCTACTCAATATGATTTTACATACTTATTTGTCTCAAGTTTGATGTCCACAAAACAAGTTTAATAAATAGTTAAAAGACATGAAACGGGTGAATGGGTAAAATTTCTACACACCCATACGTAAAATTTAATGGAGACTCAGAATATGTAAATTTTAATATAGGGTCCCATTTAAAAAATAAAATTTACTGTACACTTGGTCAGAATGAAAATGGCCGGTGTCTGAGAGACTAAGTTCGAATCGGATATTTCCATGAGGACTCGGGACAGCCAAGCTTTGTTCAGAGGAGAACACAATTGTTAATGACTAAAATCTTCCGAGAAAATAATTCATATACGAGATTTAAAACAGACAGATCATCAGAGTGTTTAAACAGTGAATATTATAATACAAACACTATATACTGTATAACAGGTTCTCAAGTGGAATACGACCATTACTCGTTACAATGGCATTCTGACTGCAGTAAAACTGTTAGCGTAGTTGGTAGAGCATTAGCTAAGAGTTCGTGAGATTGCAAGTTCAAATCTTCGTGGAGTTACTAAACTTTTTTTTTTTTTTTTTTTTGCCTTTTAAATGCATCAGTGAAAATATAACAGGTTTTCGTTATTTTTTTAATCCTTAGAATACTTTTCACTTTATTATTTTTTTCGTGTTAATAGAAACTTTTGATGCTAGATGGAAGTAACACTAAAGACGACAATTAGGGGTTTTCATAGTAAAATGCTATGTTAATTATTTTATTAATCCCTGCTGCTTTACACTCTATTGCCTAAGGAACATTCAGTAAATATGTTGATGGTTAAATAATTGGCAATAATTAATTTGCAAGTTGTGCTGCAGGGAATATGATTATTGTACTAATCTAAATCCGTAATCATGAGGACCTAAACATTGTAATTGTAAACAAGAAGAAAAACCATAATTCTGATGACAGAATATATCCTGATTTCCTGAAATTACTGTATAACCACAAATTTTCACCAATTTTATAATTATCTGTAAGTAACATGAATTAACATAAGCAAAATTATTTGATTATATTACATTAAAAAGAGTTATAAAAAAATAAAAGAAAGGACAAAACAAAAAATTCACTACAGAGATTCGAACTCGAACTGTCTGCATAAAAGTTAAGCAGCTTAACCACTGCTCCACGCCAAGCAGGCTGTGGAGGTTAATTATTTTATTAATCCCTGCTGCTTTACACTCTATTGCCTAAGGAACATTCAGTAAATATTTTGACGATTAAATAATTGGCAATAATTAATTTGCAAGTTGTGCTACAGGGAATATGATTAGTATACTAATCTAAATCTGTAATCGTCAGGGCCTAAACGTACTGGTAGTAATTGTAAACAAGAAGAAAAACCATAATTCTGATGACAAAATATATCCTGATTTCCTGGAATCATAACCACAAATTTTCACCAATTTTGTAATTATCTGTAAGTAACATGAATTAACATAAGTAAAGTTATTTGATTATATTAGGCTACACTAAAAGGAATTGTAAAAAATAAAAGAAAGGACAAAACAAAAAATTTGGTACAGAGATTCGAACTCGAACTGTCTGCATAGAAATTAATTAGCTTAACCACTGCTCCACGCCAAGCATGCTGTGGAGGTTAATTATTTTATTAATCCCTGCTGCTCTACACTCTATTGCCTAAGGAACATTCAGTAAAAATGTTGACAGTTAAATAATTGGCAATAATTAATTTGCAAGTTGTGCTATAGGGAATATGCTTATTATACTAAAATCTGTAATCATCAGGGCCTAAACGTAGTAATTGTAAACAAGAAGAAAAACCATAATTCTGATGACAAAATATATTCTGATTTCCTGGAATATAACCACAAATTTTCACCAATTTTGTAATTATCTGTAAGTAATATGAATTAACATAAGCAAAATTATTTGATTATATTATACTAAAAGGAGTTATAAAAAATAGAAGAAGGGACAAAACAAAAAATTCTCTACGGAGATTCGAAGCATGCTGTGGAGGTAGCCTAAATCAGTGCCTTGTATTATGGAGTTAACTAAAGTGGCACATGGAGGTTTATGGTAGTGAACTGCACGTTCACCCAACAGTGGTGTAGCATGAAATTTTGAGCAGGGGAAGCTAACTCAAATTGTCTTCCACGTACATATGAAATAACGTATTGGAAAAATATAGTCTTAAAGTAAATAGTAGTCAATATCAAGTCAGCAGTCCGAAGATTGGTTGGAACCTCGTAAGTAACACCAATAAGACATCACCTCAAATGGTATGTAGTAAATTATGATTTCATGGTTTACACATATCTCTAACAAATAGACACATATAGGTATAATTTAACACTAGCTCACTCTCTGTCATATTTAGAGAAATCACAATATTAACGGTCAATAAATACAGTTAGTAACTACGTAAGTATGCGTCTGTCTTGGTTGTGTCCTTCACTGACAGCAAGGGAGTCGGTTGTTTGTTTTTTAAATCACACTTTTGTTCATAAGTCAGTCTTGACAATAGAATTGTCCTAAAAATTCAAGTAAATTAGTGTCAGCAACAGTTATTTCACTCATTATTTATTATATCAGCCACAATGCACACTAATACTTTAACTAAACACAACTCACGAAAGGGATAACTCGGAAACTAAATTCTTTTCCATGTTAAAGCTAGCTTCTTGCGAGCCTTGCAACCAGGGTAGTTTGTTAGAAAGAGATGGAAAATCTGCGGGGTGGGTTACACAGAAAAATGAGGGGATTGGAAGCTGATGTGTGCAGGCTTCATGTTTACTGCTGCATCACAAATCATCCTGAGCTGCCGCATCACAATATTTAACGCGTAAATAAAAATTGTATTAAAATTAATAAATAATTTTGTTCATAAACTGCAGGTTCGTTATGAAATTATTATTAACTGGGGAAGCTGAGCTTTTTAGCTTACATTGACGCTACGCCACTGTCACCCGAAGTGACTTAGAAAATTTTCACTGCTCAAGAGACCAGCCACTTTCACTCTGTATAACTGAATAACTAATTTTTTTTCGAACAGTGGTATCATATTGTATGGTTCATCTCCAAGAGCTTTTGTATAAAACTTTTTTTTCTTGTAAAATTAAAGTTTAAGAAGTTATTAGCAATATTCCATACTTATTGTTCACTCTGTATATTTATTTATATTTAGGAGTTGTCAACTTGAAAATTGGGGTGCGTATTTTGTTCGCATGCAAACATTCAAACTCAAATTTAAATTAAAACTATGCTACGAGATAGTTGCTGGGAAACCACTGACAGAAACTGCCATTGCAGGCTCGTGTTTTCTCGTCTTTTGCGCACTTTTCATTCGTAATTTCATTTCAGTTTTTGACAACAATCATTATTAATTCGAATCTTATTTTAAACTACGGCAATGACACTTTTTTTTTCTGAGGTTTTATGTATACATATAACTTTTAACAATAGCGCCTCTTTAAATAAACCAAACAAATTTATCAATAATTACTGATGAAAGGGTGGCATGGCATTAGTCATTGTTAGTTACGTTCTGACATCAACCTAGAATTGTTGGCCGGAAGTTTCAGTTCTGATACTGCAAAACAGTGAAGATGATTGTGACTTACGTCTAGAGATAAAGTGTCTTTATAATTTATTTTGAAATAGAATTATAATTTTAATCTTTAGTGGTTTTTAGCACAGGTGCGTATTATATTCGCCAATATTTCTTTTTGTGGATTTTAGGATTAAAAAATGGATGTGCGTATTATATTCGAATAAAGACAGTACTTTACGCCATTTTGCTGGTTTTGTTATATATTGAAAAGTACTTTAATGGATTGCAGAAAATAGCGAAATACATAGTAAGGTTGAAGAAATCTATTTTTTTTTCTGCTTCAGTTTTGCAAAATACTGCATCTGTAAATCATTCTCAGTAAAATTCTTCTTTAATCAAACCAAGTTTACGACACACATCAGCTTTCTTCCTATTATTCTCGATTTTTTATAACATTATCTTTTACACTTAGAACTTTTATATTTGGTACTTGAATGTCACAAGTCTTCATAGAACATGAGGGGTACCGGTAACATTAGTAGCAAAAGAACTAGTTAGATATAAAATAGGCTTTGTGAGACTAAAGGAGGTTAGGTTAAATGGGAATGACATATTACCAATAGATGTAAAAAAACTGAAAGTTAGAATTTATAAAACAGTTATAGGCCTACTACCAGTTGTCCTGTATGGTTGTGAAACTTGGACTCTCACTTTGAGAGAGGAATAGAGGTTAAGGGTGTTCGAGAATAAGGTGCTTAGGGAAATATTTGGAGCTAAGAGGAATGAAGTTACAGGAGAATGGAAAAAGTTACATAACGCAGAACTGTATGCATTGTATCCGTCACCTAATATAATTAGGAATGTTAAATCTAGATGTTTGAGATGGGCAGGACATGTAGCACGTATGGGTGAATCCAGAAATGCATATAGAGTGTTAGTTGGGAGACTTGAGAGAGAAAGACCTTTGGGGAGGCCGAGACTTAGTTGTGAGGATAATATTAAAATTGATTTGATGGAGGTGGGATGTGATGGTAGGGACTGGATTAATTTTTTTCAGGATAGGGACCAATGACAGGCTTATGTGAGGGTGGCAATGAACCTCCGGGTTCTATAAAAGCCATTTTTAAGTAAGTAACTTAGAACTTTTATTTTCTTAGGATATTGCATCATTGACCTGTATGTGACGCCTGTTTGCAAACTGAATGCTTGAAGTTTTGAGTCTGATTTGAATATCTGGATTATAGTTCAGTACACAATTGGGCCTGCTATTGTTCTTAAAGGGTTATTTCCAGACAGAAGAACGAGTATGACCTACCTCACACTCCACTCTCTTTTCTTAGAATTCCAGTTCTTGGTTCGTAAAATGGTTTCATCACAGTAACTGAAAATGGTTGCTATAAAAAGTTACTGTACTTTTTAAAAATTAATTTTTATAAAAATTATACATCACATTCGTGTAATACAGAAAAAAAAGTACTACTTAATGACTATCACTGTAACCAAAGTGTTGCATTAACTGAGGTCACTGTAACTAATCTGTAATTTTTAATTCACTATTATGCAAACAAACTGTGGTCACTGTAACTAACCTGTAATTTTTAATGCACTATTATGCAAAACAAACTGTGGTCACTGTAACTAACTTTTTAATGCACTGTTATGCAAAACAATCTCCAAGAATTAAAGGATGTACCATTTTCAATGTGCTTAAAAATCGAAAAATTTACCCCCTTTTTTTTCTCTCTGGAGAGCCAGATCTTATGGAAGAGAAAACCAGTAGGCCTACATGTCCACTAAAAAAATTCCTAAACATATCTGTGACATCAGTGTGGCAACTGTTCCTTGTTAGTGTATTTTGTTAAATTTCGTGAGAATTATTTTTTGCTGCATATTTTTATGTATTACAATAAATAATTGATCCTTTCCAATTTATTTTAAAATTTCAGAGCTGGTGGTATTCTTATGTACATTCAAAAACCATTCTCAGTTGGACATACGGTATCACAAGCACAATGGTTTCGAGTACTACAATTTTCTGTTTTAAGAACAGTGCAAAGCATATTGTGGTTCTATGGTTTAAGCCTGTGTGGGCCATTTCGTACTATCCTCATCACTCAGCACTACGATTTTGCAGTTGTAGCTGGCATTGGAACTTTGTTCTCTGGTACGTATTTTAGCATGTAAATTTACACTGCTTTAGAGAGGAACTTATTCTTTAATGTGGAATGTTTAAGTGGGAACCTATTTGGGAAAAATATGTTACCGGTATCATTTCTGCAATACTCTACGTTCATCTTGCTCCTTAGCAAGAGTGTGCTACTGAACCTGCAACATATCATTTTTCCTTAGCAGCAGAAGGACCAGGCTGATGTAATCCGCAACATAGTATAAAGGACATAAATTAAATAACTTAATAATGTAACATACATCTTTAATTTATTTCAAATACATCATAACCTACAAACATCCAAATCTACACAATCACACAAGCATCAATCACTTAAACATTTCATGCAATTACTGGGATTCTACGAATTTTTGCCATTTTTTGTTGAGACCTGTTTCCTGTTTTACCTGTCAGAGATCTAGCCTGAAAAGGAAAGAAATTTGTGAGGAAAAGAACGATAAATAATAGATAGCCTGTTTATTAAAAGGATAAATGTTTATGTGAGTGAACTTTAGGGAATTAACAAAAAACTGCTTTCCTTTCAAATTATAATTATGTGTCTTCTCTAATTTTCTGTTGCAAATAATGACATTGTTGTTGACATTTGCAGCTTTCAAAGTAAAATCTCTTATAAAATGCAAAATAATACACTAATGTAATACTGATAAGTATTGAAACCTGTGGACATGTGTTCTTTTAACAATTTTTCAACGAAATATTCAAATTTATTTACATTCAAACAGTGTTTTATTGTTTTACCTCAAATGTACAAACAAACTATTTTATTGTTTACAATAACACATGTAAACTTAAAAAAAAATAATATAGTATGGAGCTTAGTGATAGTTTTGCGGGAATCAATGACTGGAAAACTTGAAGTCATGCAAACATGGAGTTTTTTTATTTCAATCAATGTCTTTTTTTGTAAGATCAGAGGTCCCTCCTGGAATGTCATCATAAAATTCCTGACTGATTTCTGAAACATGCTAAATAATCTTAAGAATATCATTTGCTTTTGCAATCTTTAGATTTAGAGGTATCTTACCAGAAGAATTGGGCACAGACTCAGGTAGATTAAGTTGTTGGTTTGGTATTATAGGTACTCAAATTGAATGAATGCTTCACTATACTTTTAATAAATGACATGGCTATCATGGGAGGAGTGTTAGTAGGAGGAAGAAGAATGAACTGCATAAGATTGGCGTTGTTAGCAGAAGAGGAAATGATGCTAAAGGATATGCTACTGGAGCTAAATGACAGCTATGAGCAGTATGGGATGAAGATAAATGCAAATAAGACGAAAAGCATGGTCATAGAAAGAAAAATACAGAAGATAAACTTGCGAATTCTAAATGAGGCAGTAGAGCAAGTGGACAGCTTCAAATACTTGGGGTGTACTATAAGCAGTAACATGAGCTGCTGCCAGGAAGTAAAAAAGGAGGATAGCAATGACCAAGGAAGCTTTTAATAGAAAAAGGAGCATCTTCTGCGGACCTCTGGAAAAATAATTAAGGAAGAGACTAGTGAGGTGCTTTGTATGGAATGTGGGATTGTATGGGGCAGAAACATGGACATTACGACGAAGTGAAGAGAAGTGAATAGAAGTATTTGAAATGTAGATATGGAGAAGAATGGAACATGTGAAGTGTACAGATAGAATAAGTAATGAAGCTGTGTTGGAAGGAGTGGGTGAAGAAAGAATGATGCTGAACTGATCAGGAAGAGGAAAAGGAATTGGTTGGGTCACTGGCTGAGAAGAAACTGCCTACTGAAGGATGCACTGGAAGGAATGGTGAACGGGAGAAGAGTTCGGGGTAGAAGAAGATATCAGATGATAGATGACATTAAGATATATGGATCATATAAAGAAACAAAGAGGAAGGCAGAAAATAGGAAAGATTGGAGAAAGCTGAATGAATGATGTAAAGTTCCACAACTCAGTAAAAAGTTAAATTAGCAAAAAATGTGACGTCTACTCTTTTAGTAAATGCCTCTTTATTGTGCTTGTATCTCTCAGTTAGGTGTAACGTTCTTTTTACTCACAGTAAATCTATGACACTCCCTCCCAATCTTAACTTCCTCTATGAAGTAAGCCATTCAGAGGACTCTTATTGTGTCTTAAAAATCCAATCATCCTCGCCCAGGTCAACAACTGTAAACTTCAGCTCTAATGACTAGCATAACAATCAATTTACCTTCAAGGATTTTTTGAATTGGTTATTTACGGACACTATCAACTACTAGGTTGTTTAGCATTGATAGAATTGGTGATAGCAAGATGTTATTGGGTGAGATGAGCCGAGCATTCACCATAGATTACTTGGCATTTGGCTCATGGTTGGAGAAAACTGAGGAAAAAACCTAACCAGATAATCAGCCCAAGCTGGAATCAAACAAATACCCGAATGCAACTCTGGTTCAACAGACAAATGCACAAGCTGTCTGAGCTATGCTGGTAACCTGTACCTTCCAGGATGTCGAATAATATGATAATGAAAGTAGAAAATGTATAAACTTAAATAGTATTCTATTGAAATATTATATTTGCAATTTTTTTATTTTACTCAAAGTTTTAATATTAAAGTATATTTATGTGCAAGTTTGTACATACAATTACTCAGAAAATATAAGAAATTATAATAGTGAAAGTTTCAAATTAAAAATTTTCTTATTTTAAGCGTTATTGTTTTCAGGTCTGGGTTCTCCAGCTGTGTACCGTGGAACCATGTTATTTCTTTGTGCTGTTGTATCGCTGCTGTTCATTGATCATGATGAAGGACAACAGCATCCAGGGGACAGTCATTTATTTTCCAGTATCAGCTCTTGGTTGGGTTTTGCAGATCATAAAGTAATGTTACCTTCATATCTGAAATCTCTAACTTAACATTCTATTTTTTTAAATAATACAAAGACTATCCAGAAAGTAACATTCTTTACGTCATTAAAAGACATCAGTGCAGTTGCAGACTTTTTATTTTACAAAATTTGAAACTACAACATCAAGTTGTTTTTCAATATAATGTCGGGACAAATTGAGACATTTATCGCAGTGTTTTATAAATATAATAATAATAATAATAATAATAATAATAATAATAATAATAATAAAGGTGCGCCTGATAAGGCATTTGAGATCTTGTTTAGGTCAGTTCTTAGCATATTCATTTAGCGTCTTATCGTTATTCTTGCACTTTGTTAGATGGTATCTTTCACATTTTAAATTGCACAATTCACATACACAACTTTCACACGGTTCGTGGTAACTTTTTATCTTGCACAACTTATGGTGAAAACCATGTATCGCGAAGCGGGTTATTGCATGTCTTTGAGTCTGATTTTCTTTAGTCCAGTTCCTGTCTACCATAGCACCTGTGACGTAGAAGTAGAACAATTGACAAAAGTTGGCGTGCCACATGAGAATAGAAGTTAGTTTCCGGATAGCCCTTGTAGATATATTAATTGAAGAATCTGATTACATTTGCCATTTGAAGTGATTTTCACATTTATTTTATAGGCTTATGATTTTAAAATAACACCCTAGTCTAGAAGTAAAAGAAAAAATGCCTATTATCTGATATGTCCTTAAAGTCGGAAAGGCACAGATTGGTTGTACACTTATCTGACACTTATAACAATTGGTAAGTTGTGGGCATTTAGGTACGTACATGTCAGCTGTGTCTTAAAGCAACTTGTTGATCACAAGCAGCTTCATTTATTTGTTTCAATAGAATGAATAAATGTTTTTCTTCTTAATCGTGTATTACAATCAATTCAGAACTTTGCACTTGCTACTTTCCGTCATAAAGTATAAAATATTGTACCAGCAACATGTCTATTGAACCACTGTTTGTAGCTGCTTTACAGAATTCAAATACTGTACTAAAATGTTGCTTCACACTTTATTCCACTTTTGTATAGCTTGGCGTGATGTTGCTGTTTCTCTTACTGTTCATACAAGTTGGTGTGAATGCTATTGGAAAGCGTATTGCAGCAGATGTTGGAGGTCTGAAGAGACTACATTCTCTTGTAACATTGTTTGAAGGATTATTACTTTTCCCATGGATGATTATAATAGTATTCACTCAGGTGAGAATATAGATACGAACATTTCTGTTATAATAAAATTACTACCAGGCAGATTTGTGCAGATGAATTCAAAAAGATATTATGAGTACAATCACGATATATTTAATTTTAAACATCATTGTACTATAATGATACTGATAATATAGTAAATGATCAGAAACTTTCACTGTCACTTATATCTATACAATGCCATAAATGCTTATAATTCTAGGCCTATCTGTTAATAAAGATGTAATTTAATGCAATCTAGTCTAATCTAGTCTAGTCTAGTCTAGTCTAGTCTAGTCTAATCTAGTCTAATCTATAGTATTACTCGAGATACTGTAAATATGCGACTGATTGTAGCATTGTACACAGCGCGAAAAGGGCAGAGATGGTTGGAAAGTACAATATACTCACAATGAGAACTAGAATATATATCCGTATTCATAGTTGTTCAACTACAAAAATCCATGAACTTCACAATTCATCTGCAGAACCACAGTTACTTCACTCGTAAACTCCTAAACTGGAATCTATTTGTCATTAGAAGTAAATGATGACAGTACCATAAGCAAATGTTTATAGGGTTTAGCTTTAGTTTTCGTAATGCGAATGACCAATACTATAACATACATTTAGTTAGATTGTAAGATTATATAAATAAATACTGTACTTGTAACAACGTGAAAACGTGTTCGCTTTTTATATTGGAAATTCACATGGTTATTTTTGAGTATTTGAAAAACAAATTTAAATTCAGTATTTTAGTCTTTTCCACTTAAAAATTGTTGGCACTTGCATATATAATTTATTTTTTTTGTTAGTTTTTTCAAAATGCTAATATAATTATAAGGGTATTTATTTTTACAGGTAAAAGGAACTATGTCCTTTCCATCAATGATTTTTCACTTTCTTATAGTTGCTACATTAATATTTGTAATCAATTACTACGTGGATGTTGTATGCATTCAAAGGTAAGATTAATGCCTAATCAAGATATAATATGATTTTGTTTAGATTCCGTGAATTTTATCCAGTTGAAAATTGAATCTGGACAACATTACGGAATTGATAGTGTGAAGATTAGAATTACATTTTTTCTACCTTCCCTGTAGGCTGGATGTGCCCCGAGTTGCAAGAATTGGTTCTATTTCACTGTTTATATGGGCTTTGATAGCCGCAATGTTGTGGCAATCGTTGTCTTTTCAAAGAAATGATATCGACGAAGATTTGTTTTCTACTCCAATAGAGGAACATACAATGTCTGGAGGAAGCATTTTTGCATGTGGACTGTTCATTCTAGGTAAGTTGGACTGTATCGAGAAAAAGTAAATACTGTATTTCCTTGACAACCATATGGGAATGCAGAAATGTATATATGCATATATTCATTCATTCATTGTTCTACCCAAGGGCAGGTCTTTCACTGCAAACCTAGCATTCTTCAATCCTTCCTATTTCCTGCCTTCCTCTTTGTCTCCTCATATGATCCATATATCTTAATGTTGTCTATCATTTGATATCTTCTGCCTCAAACTCTTCTCCCGTTCACCATTCCTTCCAGTGCATCCTTCAGTAGGCAGTTTCTTCTCAGCCAGTGGTCATACAGGATGAATAAAAAATACTGGGACAAACATTATGGGCGGGTTCCTCACATCAAAATGAGAAAAAATGTCATATAAATATATGTCGGGAAATGCCCAGTTTATGAGTTATTCAAAGTACAAAGTATAGTGTTTCATATGGACTACATTTACATACAATGAAACATTGTCAACTCAGGAAATGTTCAAAATGTGCTCCACCTGCTTCTACAAATGCATGGACACGTCGAAACATGGACTGTCTTACCCTTTCAAAGATCCCATTACGTGTAGAATGGTGTCGCAGGCTTGTACAACACGTCGATGAAGTGTCTCTCTTTATTGTGAATGTCCGTTGCATACACTGGGACTTTGAGGTGTCCCTACAGATAAAATTCCAAAGGATTCAGATTGAACAAACATGCAGGTCATGGAACTGATCCTCCCTTACCAATCCATCGGTCATGATAGATATTAGCAAGTGGAGCTTGAACAATGCAACTAAAATGTGGTGGAGCCCCATCATGCATAAACCACATGTTTGCTCGTGTTGCCATGGGCACATTCTGTATTAGGTCTGGAAGAATGTTCACAATTAAATCCCTGTAGACATCGCCTCTGAGATGTTATGGCAGAACATATGGATCTATCAGACAGTCATCTACATTACCAGTCCATACATAATTGTAACCAATGGACAGACCCAGAATTAAAATTCAGGTGGCCCAAATTTTGTTTCTGGGTCTGTATGTTGTTGGTGTGTACCTCGAAACGTAATTTTTCAATCATAACTCATAAACCAGGCTATTCCGGACATATGTTTATATGACTTTTTTTCCTTGTTTTGGTATGAGGAACCCACCTCCAAAGTTTGTCCCAGTATTTTTTATTCACTCTGTATTTATGAGGTGCTGGAAATATAAGTGGTGCAAGTCCAAAAATTAAACATTTGCAAATTTAAGATTTAATAGGTATAGCAGTGTAAGATCTTTCTAAATGAATAATTAAATGAATCTATTATTTTATGGTTTGACAATAGATGACAGCACTTTACCAGAATACTGAAACAGATTATCATTTTGTGTGATGACAAGTGAAGCAAGTCTTACCTCACTTAGCACTTTGTATCTGGGCACTCATATTTGTCTAATGATGCATACTTTGGCTTGACAGAAGCAAAGTTCAAGAAGCAATCGCACATTTATTCACATAATAATAATAGAATGGCCTCCTTCACCTTGTAGGCCTCTGGATATTTGCCAGTCCACCCACCCTGTAATTACGCCCCTGGATCGAGATGTTCATCATAATAATTTCTCAAATGAACTACAGCAACTGATGCTTAGTTTCATTTCCTGATGCTAAAAATGTCTAGAACAAGAGGATCGATGCTTTTAGCATCTACTTGCTTATCTGGGGCAAGTATCTGTACATATGAA
Organism: Periplaneta americana; assembly: GCF_040183065.1. NCBI lineage: Eukaryota > Metazoa > Arthropoda > Insecta > Blattodea > Blattidae > Periplaneta > Periplaneta americana. The sequence continues at coordinate 58,595,994 of NC_091133.1, forward strand.
ATCAGATGCTGTTGCAGTGCATTAACAATAATGAGAAATTTGCGTTGCTAGCATATATTAACCTATATTCATGGTGGTCGATTTACTGACTGGATTACTCAGTATTAATTTCATGTTTATGTAATGTTTCATTCATCTTTGTTGTAAATATAAAACTATAAACATGATAAATTAAGAAATATATTTCTTCTAGATCTCATGTTCTCATTCTTTATAAAACGAATACTAATGGACTACGTTGTCACATTTATATTCTGTTTAGCTTCTCTAGGTCTTACATCTACTACAAAAGGAGGAGCAAGAGGTTCATTTATAGGTTATTCTGCCACAGGTCTTCCTTTGTACAATTTTACCAACAGTGCTTTGCACCAAACCTCGCGATCAGTTTTAATGGTGGCGAGTTCATTCTTGAAACAGATACTGATGGACCATAACAGCAGACGGATCTTCTACTTCCTTTGCTTAAATTTGAGTAAGTTAAAATACTAATTGCATTCTTTTATATATTAATTGTCTATGTTATGTAAGATTTTAATAACCTTTGAATACTTTTTGGATGTTATTATATTTATTGCTTCTAATTTCTGCAACACAGAATGAATATTGTTTTTGGTACGTGTATAAGAATATTAAGTTCAGTCTTGAGTAGATCATTACATATTTTCAAAACTGGTTTTATTATATTAATTCCACTTTTCAGGATTTGTACAAAAATATTGTTCCTCTTTTTCGTCTCTTTCTTTATCTATCTGCATCCCTCTTTCCATCCTATCAGCGGTAATTCTTTGCAAGGGGCCCTTTTCTTTAAGCTATTTTAAACAGTTGTGTAATATTATGTAGAAGTCTCACTTGCGAACAGCAAATATTTTCAGTAAATAGCTAAGACAGCCCAGCCACAAACCTACACAGCGCAACAGAAATGGGTGGGGAAACAGAGATGCGACATAACCACTCAGGCAGACACTAACGTAGTGAGTGGTGGGATAGTGACAGTGAGGATGTTGATGGTGATGACGATGGGGATGATGATGATATTGATGACAACGACAATGTTTTCGGTTATCTGTGTCCAAATTATCCAGTTTATGTATTTTCCATATATGAGTTCATATTTTTATTAATGTTCATATTCAGTGTGTGCTAGCCAATTTATCTGATCATTTTTGGAAATAATTAATATGTGTTTGTTTGATCAAAGACATGCTCAATAGAATGAAGCATTTCAAAGAACAGAGGAAAGGGAAACTTGATTGAAGCAGCAAGACAAAGATTTTTATGATTTATTGGTTGATCGATTGATTCATTTATTTATTCACTGACTGACTGACTGAAATCAACAACAGAATTATGATTTACTGCAAATAAAAATCTTATAATTGCATGAGACCGTAACAGATCCTGTAGGGTCTAATACGTGAGGGATATGATGATGATGATGATAATTTTGAGAACAGTTATAAGAGCGAATATAAATTGAAAGCAAAAGCAAACTGAGTATTAAATGTAATGCAGTGTGTATTTCCCTTCTTAATGGAAGTGTCAATTACTGATAAATTTATGTATTTCCAATTATCCGTGTTTTTCTTTTATATATGCATTTTTAGGGACCTATTTATCCATTTAATAAGAAGTTCGCTGTTAAAATCTCTCTTGCGTACAGCAACAATATTGCTACTGCCATAGTCTTATAAAATACAGTATTATTTGTGATTCCTTCCTTGTTTTCTCGGTTAATTTTTTACACAAAGTGTTTTGAATTAAAAAAATTGAGATGTTATTGTTTTATGAAATCTGGAATTTCAACAGGTTTCACGGCCATAGAGTTCCTATATGGCATATGGACCAATAGCCTCGGTCTTATATCAGATGGTTTCCATATGCTATTTGATTGTTCTGCTCTAATTATGGGTCTACTTGCCTCTGTCATGGCACGCTGGAAGCCTTCCAAAACTTTCTCATATGGGTAAGAAGTCTATAAAATCTTTTATGTAAAAAAAAAAATATTTATTACTATAGTCTATATAAAACTAGAAAGGTATTGAAAGTTCTCTTTCTCATACAGGGAAGGGAGCAACGTTATAAAGTTGTGTGGTGTATCTGTTTGCATCGGCTGCTTGCGGTGTCGGAACTGAGCAGCTGTCACAAACTCGGTAAACTTGTAAATATGTATCATATGGTACTCTTTGACTAGACTAATAATAATAATAATAATAATAATACGCTCGGGCGCGAGTTCGGTCCCCGCTTGGGCTGATTACCTGGTTGGGTTTTTTCCGAAGTTTTCCCCAACCATAAGGTGAATGCCAGGTAATCTATGGCGAATCCTCGGCCTCATCTCGCCAAATACCATCGACGCTAAATAACCTAGTAGTTCATACAGCGTCGTTAAATAACCAACTAAATAATAATAATAATAATAATAATAATAATAATAATAATAATAATAATAATAATAATAATAATAATAATAATAAAAGTATGAGTGAATGCAAATATGGTATATAGTGTGCAAGAAATATATAGTATAAACCACAATCCAGATTTCATGTTAATAAATTTAAAGTTATAAAGGAAAGATGCAGTTTTTAGTCCCATGGACTATAATGTATTGTAGAGAAATGTTGGGCCTACATACATCAGAGTGTCATAATGTGGCGAACAGTACAGAAAATATGCGGCGGGGCATGTGGTTTAACTGAGCCAGGTGTTTCAGATAGTTGTATCAGTAATAATGTCGTGGAAACAATTAGGCCTAGTTCAGTTCATCCTGATGACGAAAATAGGGCAAAAGATGACGATCCTAAAAGATGGATAATAAATGAGTCCCTTCATGATCATATCATTAAATGAAGTTATATTCCTAAAAATATGAACAGTAATTTAAAAAATTCACGCAGGCAATATATTGTCTTTCCTAGTTAATTTATACTCAAGTGGAAGCTTGTTTTACAGAATCACGAGGAATGGCAAGAAGTAGCAAAGACAATGTCAGTTTTCTTCATTTAACACCTTATGGAAGAGATCTGCATCTCGCAGCTTTTTCAAATGTAGGATCCTCCTGTCGTAATATAAATATGCATGCCATCGAATTTCTTCCTCCTGGATAGAATCTAAATTTGTCGTTTGACCTTTTCTTTCCCGAGGTTTCAAATCGGGAAAGCTCATTCTTTTCTTCATTCAACTTGAATTTCTCCTTTCCTGTTTTGACAACGGTGATCTTTTCTATTTTGAATGTCTCTACAGTTCAGTTTATCACCTGTTGTACGGAAATAAGAGGCCGATCTTTGTCTCTTAAAATATCATCTTGCTACCACGTGCTTGCTGTGAAACTTTCGGCAATGCCGACCAGTCAGCATGGACTCTGATTGGCTGGTTTGAGCGGTTACCATGGTGACGCCTTGAAGCCACTGAACTTCAGTACCTTTCTAGTTTTATATAGACTGCAGAGCAGTGGTCAGCATTTCTTGACTCGCGAGTCAACCCTTCAATACACAAGCAGGGCGTAAGGGTAAGTTATGATCTCCCTCCCTTTAGCCATCACTTGTTCATTCAAAGTTAAGCAATTTGGCAGTTTGGGTATCCTCCCCCTCCCACCTTCCCCTTTGCTGTATATTGCGGGCTGCATTTTATATGACGTAATCTTTGTCGACCACTGCTGTAAAGCATTTGAAAATTATTGGCTTATTGCTAAGAATCTGTTACCGTATTCTACTTTTGACCATCAGAAACTTATAGTATGTGATAGAGCAATCATTGTTGAACACAGAAGTTATATGCAAAATGTCATAAATTTTATGGTAGAGATTTTCTTAAACACAGTAATTAGTACTGCTTTAAAGGAATATTTAATAAGTACAAACAGTGGTGTTTTTGCTCATGGCAAAAATACATGAAAGAAACTTGTCTGAAGGAAGCTCTGCCGTACTGGATTGTTACCAGATGAGAGAACGTCTTTCAAAAAGGAAGGGCATCCAGTAGATACAAACAGGATGTTCATATTATCTCAGTGACCAGTCTGTTGGAAAAGTGGAATTGGAAAGTTCTTGAACATCCATCATATTCACCGGACGTGAGTCCATGTGATTACCAAAAATTAAAGAAACACAGTGGGACACATGGTTTTAAAGAGAAATCCCAACAGCTTTAGAGCAGTCTGTGAAATAACTATCACAAAATGATGGAGCAGATGAATAGGCCTATGCTGTCTTCCACATGTTTGTCAACGTGTCTTTGACATGGCAGAAGACTACATTTAAGTTCTGAAGTGTTAAAATCTTTCTAGTGGATTTAACTTTAAAAAAATTATGGTGTTGCCGTTAATTTTCAAATGTTTTAGTATATTCATATGCTTTTCTGAAAAGGTCTGAGAGACTATAAGTAGACTTCCTATTATAATTACATTTTGAAAATGTTCCACGTACAATTACTACACCCACAATATTGAAAAGTGTAATTAATAATTTTTATTTTACATTTTGGCTTTTAATAGTCTCCATGAACATTAGTTTTATTATCATAATAGGAAGTAAATAATTAAAAGAATAAATAATAATTAAAGGCTGGTTCTTTGATTTATGAAATACTGAAAATTAATTTTTGTGTTGATAAAAATGTTACAAAATTATTTACATATTTCATTGTCTTTGTAGGTATGGTCGAGTAGAAGACTTGTCTGGATTCGTTAATGGTCTCTTCTTGATGGTAATTTCATTATTTGTTTTCTCTGAAGCTGTGAGCCGTTTATTGGATCCTCCTCATATCAGCACACAAAGATTGTTGGTGGTTTCAGTTGGTGGATTATGTGTTAATCTAGTCGGAATTCTAGCATTTAGGTATGTAATTTAAATATTTCAGTTATCCTGTATCCTCTTAATAGTGCAACAAAAAGCTATTCACAGTACAATGATGGATTTGGGACAAAAATTTCTGTTAAGTTCCTCCCCTCCACAACATGTAGCATTTGTTTAAGATCGAAATTGGTGAAGGAGAACTTCTAGCAATCTCTAATGTATACGCTGTACAACTCACTCACTTAAAAGAAAAGTCTTCTTAATATAATTCATATTTGCAAAGAAGGCAATAGGTAATTGTTAAAAAATATAATTATGCTGTATACTGGGTAAACCGTAAGTAATGTCATTAATTTCAGGGGGGTTATTCTTTGCGATATTTCAAACAAAAAGTTTAATACAATTCCTTCCTTTTCGAGATAAAAATTGTTTTATATGAAACATTACATAGCATATTTTGGGAAAGCCATTGATTTAATTCCCAATATGCTCAGTCACTTTAAAAGAGCAGTGTATTATAATAATAAATGATTGAAAGAATTTTATGTTTATCCTTTAAATGTGCAGAAATTTGATCTGAACAAAATATGTAACTTTTCGTTTTGAAAAAAAATTTAAAATTTTTGCCCATTGTGCAACTCAAACCAAGAAATGGATTCGGAACACCTCAAAATCTGTGCTTCAGTGGCTGGCCATGATAATATCTTTGAAAAATATTGAAGTGCAAGAGGTCAAATGACTTTATTGTCAAACGCCTGGCATTAGAAAACAACAACATAAAACAATTCTTACATGACAAGTACCATATGTGAATGAAGTGTGCTTGAGAATGCCACTCGACCCATAGGTTATGTGGAAAATATTGGTTGTGGGACAGGAAGAAAATAGCTTCACTGAAGGAGGAAGAAATTTGTTTACAAATGAATGTAGCTTTTTTTTTATACTTGTTTTCTTACTTTCCATGTATCACACACATAAAGACGAACGATTGTAACTCCAAGTGTACCAGAGTGTTCATATAATTCTCGCATACTACTTGTTCTAGGCACAGTCATAGTCATGGGCATAATCACAGTCATGAACATGGTCCTAGTTACGGCCACAGTCATTCTGTAGGAGCACACGGGCATTCACACAATGCAAACATGGAAGGTAAAGTAAATCGTCATCCTTAAATTATTATAAGTTTCTTGATTAAAATAGTATCAGTATGTGTTATTGAAATGTATGTATAATGTACTTATCTTACTTTTTATTATTCTCTATATACTGTCTAATTATGATTCCTTTTCTTTAGAGAAGTTCCATATAATTTTATTTGAACCGTCAATGCATAAGCATTTAAAATTCTGTTTTATATAAAACATAAAGAAATCAGGTTCTTACCTGCTATTCTTAATCAGTTTTTTGGCGAAGCTGTATCATCTCGATGCTATCTAGTGTCTATGTAATTAGTGGTAACAAAATAGTCTGGTCATTCGCCATGGTACCATTTGATATTTGCTTTGAAATTGAATAAGTGAGGAAAATCCTAACCAGGAAATTTTCCCAAGCGAATTTCGAACCTGAAAGCTCAGGAAAGAAGCCCTCCTCATTACTCCATACTAAAATCATTCCAGTGGCTTCCTCTTCTAGAAACTACAGTATTTAAGTGGTCTGTTACATAATATGAGGCGCGTCCATAAAGTAACTTTCCCACTTGTCCCACAGCTAGCAAACCATATGTTGCGCGAAGCGACTGCGTGTACGTGATAGAGTAATGTCCTAGCATGGTGCATGCGCTAGCGGAACTTCCCGAGTGCTCTCAGAGCTTCGTTTCATTGGTTGAAGATGGACGTTCCTGTTCTAGCTCCCATATGTGAAGTGCGCTAAGTGATAAAGTTTTTGAATGCACAGGGCATAGCGCTGATTGAAATTTATCATCTGTGCCAGGTCTATGGGTCTAACGTCATGAGCAAGCAGATGGTGCGTTGCTGCTGCAGGACGCCAAAATGTGCATGACGAGGAGCGCAGTGGGAGGCCAACCATCATCACAGACGACCTTGTGGAGCAAGGCACCATCTGCTTGCTCATGACGTTAGGCCCATAGACCTGGCACAGCTGACGATAAATTTCAATCAGCGCTATGCCCTGTGCATTCCACTGAGCACACTTCATACTCGGCGGGAGCTGGAATAGGAACGTCCATCTTCAACCAATGAAACGAAGCTACTGAGAACACTTGGGAAGTTCCGCTAGCGCATGCGCCATCCCAGGACATTACTCTATCACGTACATGCAGTTGCTTCGCGCAACATATGGTTTGCTAGCTGTGGGACGAGTGGGAAAGTTACTTTATGAACGCGCCTCGTATATTGTCTATTTAGTGTGTGGTTACTAAGAATTAAATAAGTACGTATGAAGGCAATGTTGGCATATATTTTCCGTAACGGAAATAATAATATATGAGTATCCCAGTATCAAACCCGATCATCTACATTTTTAGAGAAAATGGACTCCATCTCTTCAATTCCACCAATGCTAGATAACCTCACAGTCAGTTGATATTATTATCTTTAAATAACCTACCAAAATAGTACAATATATTAGGTTGGTGCAGCATTTCGTCGCTATGGTAGCTGTGTCATTAAATGAATGAAAGTACAGAAAAAACGCTACGAACTTATGCACCAACCTAATACTCGTTATTGTTACAGGTGTTTTTCTTCATGTAATGGCTGATACATTGGGCAGTGTTGGAGTTATCGTATCATCTATCCTTATTGAACAGTTTGGCTGGTATATAGCAGATCCATTGTGTTCCATGTTTATAGCCATCTTGATATTTATGAGTGTACTGCCTCTCCTGAAGAATTCGGCACTTGTACTTCTGCTACGAACGCCTCTGAGAGTGCAAGACAGACTACCAGCAGCTCTAAGCAAGGTTGTATACTGTAATATGTATTGTGTCACTGAAACTTCTCAGTGGTCCCGTATGTGTGAACAGCCAGCCTTATTTCAATTTCTCATTCATGGTGAGCCTCATAGCTCCAAAATAAAACTTACTACGTTCAAAGGTGCTGCATTGCAGGGGTAGGAGCTAAAAGCTAATGCAGTGAATATCCCTACTAAGTACTACAGGTTGTTTACGGATCTAAAGAACCTGTCTCAACAGTAAGCCAGGCTGAACCTGAACTTAATAGGGATAGACACGTTTACAGTGAAACCTCTCATTTACGGATATCGAAGGGATGTAACAATCTGTCCGCATCTGGGAGGTGTCCTTTATTGGGAGGGAGGCTCCCCATTCTAACAGTAAATTTATAATATGCATTATGTATCCCTTCACGTTTTAAATGAACTGTATTACTGTAGTTTAATTCTAAATGCAGTATACTACAGTAACTTTGAACTACAGTAGATAAGATTGAAAGAGGAAAATACAGTACTGTGCCATGCAATTTTATTCTATGTCTACAGTTATGCAGTACTGTAATTTACAGTTTTCAACTTAACCTTTACATTCAGGTGCCATGTCTCTCGAAACCGAACAACTGATTGAAGAGAAAAGAAAAGTCCTACTAACCCAATCATGTGTCGAATACAATTTCACGATAGCGGGAATCTTAGACCCATCAGACAGGTTAAATTTTATGACTCTGTTTATCCATCACTTCCAGTTAACAAGGGGTAGCCGGCTGGGTTAGTGGTAGCCTACGAGACCCTTATTGTCTTCTTTCATGTTAAGGAATTTCTGTACAGTTCTCAAAACTAAATTTTCCATTTTTGTAACACATTAGGTCTTGAAAACCAAGGTCTGTCCGCAGTCAAGAGGCTTTAGGACTGTGAAACAGCTGTCCTTGCCCGTGTCTGAGAGTGTCCGTGAAGGAGAGTTAAATTTATCATTATTTCTATATTATTTCAGTTAAAACATAAAAATCTGTCCATATTTGAGGAGTGTCCGTATCTTGGGGGTGTCCGTAAGGAGAGGTTTCACTGTGTTTAAAATTTTGACAATAAATTGTGTCGTCCTTGGTGGTCCTATAATAGCGAGTTCAAACTTAGTGGAGGGCAATGGATTTTAAAGGGTGATAAAACCTTAGCATGGCTTTCTGCTGGGAGATCCATTTCATAGATTTACGGCATATAAAATGACTTTGCTCTGATAGACTGATAAGAAAGAGTCTCTACATTACCTCTTTAGTCTTTACATTTTTCTTCACTGGAATGGCGAGTACTTGACTGTGTTAGTTACACCATTATAAATATGCAAAAGTAATTAAATTTATATGGTGAAGTGTTTAGTTTTGTCCAAGCCTACATTAGATATAGACAGTACAGTGGCTTGCTAATTATTAACTCTAATCAAATGTGTTCTAAATATTTATGTTTAAGGACTTTGCTATTTCATATTTTTATTACATTCATCAGACAGATGTAACGTGGTCTACATAACATCAAACAATAGCTAACCAGTTTTAAATATGTCGTCACAACTTTACAACACTGTGTAAATGACTTTCACATCTGTTGTATTTACGATTTGTTTCTATTGTATGTTGCACATCAGTATTTCTTTAATACAATATTATTTTTAATTTTATCCAGCAATTTAAAAATAACATTTGACTCCTATGAAAAAAGTTGTGTTTAGAAAAAACAAAAACAAATGAGAAAAATAAACCATAACAATTATTGTATGAATAAAAATCATATTATTTCTGAATATGTCACTGACAGATAACATACTCTGATATTTATGAATTACGTACAATTATAATAACATTTTTCAGATGGAGATATTTCTAGTTTCATATTTTCTTTTATGCTCGACCATGCCGAAATGTAGTAATTATACACCTGGTAGCAGCCCTTTAATGGACCTCATTAAAGTACACCTATTCATTAAAGCTTAGGTGTTCCACCAATCAGAAAGCACCATTGTAGCAATATGAAAGCGCAAATATCGCTTATTATTATAATTATAATAAATTATTCTCGGATATGCAATCGAAAGACAACCAGCGACACGTCACGGAGGCTGGAAATCCAATACTGCTGCAGAAGGTTATGTTCTGTTACTATAATAATTAGCGTTAATTGTAAATAATATTCAAATAAATTCAATTTGTCATCTCGTTTTTCAATGTCTAAATCATTTTCAAGGTTGTATCAAGATTAATGTTTATTTTACTCTCTAGATTATATCAAGGTCAATGACATTTGTGTCTCGGAAAAAATCAATACTTTCGCGTCTGCGCACATCTCACAATTTACGAGATATTGCACAAGGTCAGTTCTGCCCCCCAGTCAGATAAGAATAACATGAATACTTATGAATAATTTCAAGTTAGAAATATGGTCGAGCAAAAAAAGTCGTATGAAACTTGCCTTTAATGGTAGTAACTAAGACGCGAGTATGTTTATGAAACGAGCGTGAGTTTCATAATTTTCATACGAGCGTCTTAATTACTAATTGCATAATGTACTATTATCTCTCAGTGGATTTTGAGTATTCTACTGGGTGTTGGAACTTGTACTTTTCTCTGTAGAAATTATAGTTTCATGAATTTGCAGAATTGTTGATTCAAACTGTTTTAGAGTAAAGATTTGTCTAAGTGGGAGTTTATTTTGTTTTTGTAGGTGTCTGCACTGGAAGGTGTTATTGGAATTCGTCAGCCGCATTTTTGGCAACATTCCTCAGACATGATCATTGGTTCTATTCATGTGCAGGCTTTACCAGAAGCCAGCGAACAGAAAATTATTCAGGAGGTATGTGCTGAAGAGTGGGAGTTCTCGTTCGCCTTTTTTTTTTAATTCATAAATACACATGAAATTGCTTAAATTTAGTTGAAAACAATAAAACAATTTAATATTAACTACATATTTTTTACTACGAGAAGGTATAGGTAGAATGTTTTCTACTGTTGTTATTCAATAAGGAATTCACATGTTTCGAAGATTGGCTACATCTTCATACCTCTTCACCTCCTATCCCCTCTTTTTCGCCTAAAGTCAAAGATAGAGCCAATCTTCGAAACGTTATGAATTCCTTGTTAATCATTCATTAACAACAATGGAAAAAGTACTGTCTATACCAGTAGTGTCAGAGTTGTAAGCTCCAAAACCAGTTGTGGAGCTAGATCGGAGCGTGAACTTGCTTATGTCTGTGGAAACACTGGAGCACGCAACCGGTCTAGTGGAGCGCTCCGCTCCGTTTAGTCTCTGTCTGACACGCTGGTCTATACCTTGTATTAACAACGCACCAATGCTTGCTCCCTCTTTTATCGATAATTTTCACAAGTTTATTATTATTTATGGGCGATGAAGTGGTTATTAATTGAAGAGAAAATTAATTAGTTTGTTTAAATTAAATTAACAAGTTAATTTTAATACGAAAATATTTATAGATGAAACAAAAACAATTATGTTTCTCGCAGGGCTGCCAAATTAAAATTCTGGAATAAGCTGGTATTCGTGTTCAAGAAAGCTAACAACAAAAATAAACTGACATCACTAATTATTATTTTTGTAAGATAAAATTATAAATTACATTACCATACATACAATAATAAGTTATTCAGCTTTGAAAATGTGAAAACACAATAAATACAGCCAGATTACTATGAATTACTTTTATTATACTCTTTAGTGGTATGTCTGGCTTTATTAAAATATTTTTCATCAAACATTTGTTCATGGCATTTCCCTCATAGTTTAATTTGCAACAAACAATAGAAGAGAGAATTCTGTCTATCTTCATTGAGGAACGAAATTGAGTTTTATTTTGTCGTGTCTATAAAAATGTAAATTGAAAATTGAAATAAATCGAATAATACAAAATAGAGATTGGCACAACACTTGTGAAAAAACCTGATAAACAGGTACTGCACACTGACAAGTTGACAAACCTTAGAAAACACTGACAGTTGGCAGCCCTGTTCTCGGATGCCACCAGCCAAGATTTAATATTGAAATACATATGGAAATTTGAGAGCAAGTAAATGCATTCATGTATTTGGATTATGTAGAAAATAAATTGAATACCTTTAATCTTTACGTTAGAAAGAAAGGTTCGTAAGAAAACCGTGCTGAATTTGTATAAGATGATGACTTTATTATATACAATTGAAACTGAAGTATATTAACAAAAGAACAAGAAAGAATTGTAAGCTTACTGGTAGAAATAAAATTCTTGAGGTGTATACAATGGTTTAGCTGGACCGGAATGTATCGGAATGCTGTTCCAGAAAATAAAAATGTATGCATGTCGGAAACATAAGGATGTTGAACTTGATACCCAGTAGGAGTGAATTTCATGATTGCTGAATTGCTAAGGTAAATTCCTGTAAATATATTTTTTCAACTAAATCACTGGGTATATAGCAAATTATATGGACAGGAGAAGAAGTGAAGCTGTTAGAAAAGAACTAAAATGCAAAAAGTAATTAAAATATATGCATAATATATGTAAAACCATAGCTGCATATTACTTTGCCCCAGAAAGGTGAAAGATTAGTAGGATAACCCAAGAAATGATGATATGATCAAATTTAAAATTATTTGCAGATAGAACAGATCGAAACATTACCCTTGGAATAGTAGTGACGATAATGAAATATTATACTTACTTACAAATGGCTTTTAAAGAACCTGGAGGTTCATTGCCACCCTCACATAAGCCCGCCATCGGTCCCTATCCTGAGCAAGATCAATCCAGTCTCTACTATCATATCCCACCTCCCTCAAATCTATTTAAATATTATCCTCCCATCTACGCCTTGGCCTCCCCAAAAGTCTTTTTCCCTCAGGTCTTCCAAGTAACACTCTATATGCATTCCTAGAGTCACCCATAAATAGCTACTACATGCCCTGCCCATTTGAAACGTCTGGATTTAATGTTCTTAATTATTTCAGGTGAAGAATACAATGCATGCAGTTCTACGTTGTGTAACTTTCTCCATTCTCTTGTAACTTCATCCCCCATAACCCCAAATATTTTCCTAAGCACCTTATTCTCGAATACCCTTAACCTCTATTCCTCTCTCAAAGTGAGAGTCCCAAGTTTCACAGCCATACAGAACAACCAGTAATATAACAGTTTTATAAATTCTAACGTTTAGATATTTCGTGAGCAGACTGGATGATAACCGAATAATAACAGGCATTTCCCATGTTTATTCTGCATTTAATTTTCCCTCGAGTTCATTTATTTTGTATTGTTGCTTCAAGATACTTGAATTTTTCCACCTTTACAAAAGGATAAATTTCCAATTTTTATATTTACATTTCGTACTATGTTCTGGTTACGAGACATATTCATATACTTTATTTTTTCAGGGTTTATTTCCAAACCTAGCTCCTTACTTGCTTCAAGTAAAATTCCCTAATTGTTTGTGGATTTTCTCCAAACATTCACGTCATCCTCATAAACAAGCAGCTGATGTAACCCGTTCAATTCCAAACCCTCCTCGTTTTCCTGGACTTTCCTAATGATATATTCTAGAGAAAAGTTAAAAAGTAAAGGTGAATTGCTTTAGCCTGTGGCAAATTGGAAAAGCGTCAGACAAAATATATTATAGTTATAATATTATTGTTAAAGGCATACACTGTTCTACATATTTCATATTTTTTTTTTTGATGATATAATATGCATACAGTTTATTGTGATCAGTGGATTCATATGAAACACTTACCTGACAGTATTATTTCAGGTAACGGCAATCTTCAAAGAGATTGGCTTCTACCAGTTCAACGTCCAGGTGGAGAAAGAGCAGTATTTCACACATATGACAGGACTGAGTTCTCAGTTAAAGGCAGATTTTGGGTTTAGTGTTGAAGGAAGAAATTCTTTGATAATGGTGAAGGCCATTTGATATGTATTTGCAACAAGGACTGTGGAATAATTTTTGTTGTGTAATATTTATGAATGTATTATATCAACTTATTCTTTATTGTCTTTACTACACAAGAAGTAATAAACATTTTTTTACAATATAAAGTCTTACTCTAGTTTCTACATCACACATTGTTATCAACTAGTGACACCTATGCAGAGTACTTTTTTAGTTAATATATGCAGAATATGTATAAAAAGTCATTTATGTACTGCTGGAAATATGGTGTCACATGATTATAATATGTCCTTGATTTGTTTGATGATGATGCTGATGATAATGATTATAACCACGACTCATACCATAGTTAAATTTTTCATGAATATAAAACTCACTCACTCAATACCCATTCAATCACTTTCTCTCTCTCTCACACGACAGGCACATTGTGTTTTCATAACATGGGTTCTCTTCAGAGACTGATTCAGAAACTAACTAAACAGACAGAAACTTATAACTTATTCCCGAAATGTGTAAGTCCTGCAACGTTTCATCATAAATCTCCTCACCTGTTCAGTAATTCCCAGATGTTTGTCAAATTCATTAGCAACATTGTTCAACATGTTGTTGCACCATTTCACGGTCCTCAATTGGTTTTGCATAAACAATAGATTTAAGATGACCCTTCAAGTAAAAGTGAAGTGGATTGAAGTCCGCGGTGCGTGGAGGAAAGTTAATAAAATCTCCTTCAGTCCATAGGGAGAAAAGAACTAGCCACTCTACCCCATTATCTCCTTGCTTAGTTGCCTTATTGGTGTCACTTATGAGGTTCAAACCTGTCTTCGGACAGTTGACTAAACAACAACAACTCAGTCCATTTATTTAGGTGTCACTTATTAAAAAAATCTCTAGTAGCCCAACTAAAATAATGAGTAGTAGTATCATGGTATGGAGGGAGAAAGGAACAGGTCACCCTACTCTATCTTCTGGCTTAGTTGCCTCATGAATGATGCCTAATTGGTATCACTTATGAGGTTCCAACCTATCTTTGGACAGTTGACTAAACAACAAACAACAGTACCAAGGTGTATACAGGGTGATTAAAGAAGATCGTGCAATATTCTAGGAATAGATTCCTGATATCATTGTGAAGAAAAAAGTTCATATATACATGTGTCCCATTTTGAATAGTTTCGGAAATAATCATGTTCGTGTTTCTGTATTGTAGATTCTTGTGAACTTCCCTCGAGCATTTAGAAGTAATTATACTGTACTGTGAACAACTCACACTGCTTGGAAAAATGGACAGAATATTCCGTAAAAATTCACAACGAACTGCGAATTGGATCCATTGTTGACAATTTTGTTTGAATTATTACTTGTGTACTTACTACATTGACGCGCACAGTTCACTCTTGGATGACTACGTGCATAACTGTAGAAGGTGGGATCTTTGAAAACCAGCTTTAATATAAATTTTTCTGGTGAGCAATAATGTGAATGTACTTTATAAACAATCCATTACCATTTTTGTCGATACTTAAATGCTTATACCCTGGGTTACCAGACATTCGTATTTAGCAGGACATGCTCATATTTTGAAGGTCTGTCCTCTGTCCATGTTTATTTTTGAAAACTCCGTATTTTTATGAAAAGTACTAATCATAGAATCTAAGATCTTGAAGATTTAGACACAGTAACAAGTTAGCAATTTAGTATAATTAGTCCTTGAATATATTAATATCTAGAGATAGGCGCAAAACAACAGTGACTTTCAAACTATGAATGATTTTATGTCAGTCAATTAACCTGTATAGTGCCAGGGTTTATATTAGCTACAATTTCAATTTTTTTATTAGCAGTTAAAATGTGGAAAAAAAAAAAAATTATCTTCCGAGTATAATGAAGGCCTCAGAATTTTTATTAGTTATCTGTCAGAAAAAATCTGATAGTGAAATAGTTTTGTTAATTATATGTAAAATTTTTTAAAAGAAAATATCTTGAAATTCTCATTGATTGCTTCTTCCTACAATGCTGGCACTAAAAGGTGTTGTACAAGTATTGTAATTTGTACTGATTTTTGTGTTAACTGTGTTTTTATAAATTTCTTTTGTTTTACAGATAAGTATTTATTATAAGCCTACATAAAACAACATGTAATGCCAATTTTGCATCTTAATGTGGCTGTTTTATTTTTAAAAAGTTGTAAGATTTAGGACCTTTACAAATGTTTTTTGTGTCCTGCTTTTTAACAAATTTGTCATTTTTTCTCATGATTATTTGGTAACTGTACTCATACCTTCATAACTTCCACGTCCATGTTCAAATTTCAGTTCAGTTTTAAAATTATGATATGTAGTAAAACCTTGGATTACAAGCATAATTAATTTCGAAAATGTGCTCTTTTCAAAACACTCGCATATCAAAGCGACTTTCTCTGTAAAAACAATGCAAACTCAAATTAATTCGTTTCACAACCTTTTATTTGATATAAAATACTTATACTTACTTATGGCTTTTAAGGAAGCCGAAGTTTCATTGCCACCTTCACATAAGCCCACCATCGGTTCCTATCCTGTGCAAGATTAATCCAGTCTCTACAATCATATCCCACCTCCTTCAAATTCATTTTAATTCTATCCTCCCATCTACGTCTTGGCTTCCCCGAAGGTCTTTTTCCCTCCGGCCTCCCAACTAACACTCTATATGCATTTCTGGATTCGCCCATACGTGCTACATGCCCTGTCCATCTCAGACTTCTGGGTTTAATGTTCCTAATTATGTCAGGTGAAAAATACAATGCATGCAGTTCTGCATTGTGTAACTTTCTCCATTCTCCTGTAACTTCATCTCTCTTAGCTACAAATATTTTCCTAAGCACCTTTTTCTCAAACACCCTTAACCTCTGTTCCTCTCTCAAAGTGAGAGTCCTAGTTTCACAACCATAAAGAACAACCAGTAATATAACTGTTATATAAATTCTAACTTTCAGGTTTTTTGGGAGAAGATGGCCTCCAGATATGGAGGGTAGCTGCGAATATATTGAATAAGCAGTCACAGACAGCCTATGAGGGATGATCCTCCAACTTGGGGCTTGGGCGAAGGCTAACAACCCATCACCATAAAAAACAACTTGTTATAAAACTTCAAAATAACCCTGGGAATGGGGCTGATTTGATATAAAATACAGTATAATTTAGGTAAAATTCAATACAATAGTTCAACACAAAATACTTTACTGTATTTTGTTTATCTTTCACCTGTTTTACTGCTTAGTAAACTTCTTGAACATGTAAAGCAAATATTTTCACTATTACTAACGGAATCACTTCTGACTTCTTGACTGACTGGAATCTTTTACTTTGACTAAGAAACTATCCAATGACATCTGTTTTTGCCTCGTTTTGAGGATTTTGCGGAAGCGTTGTCATTAAACAGATTTATCACACACTGCTAAAATGTTATCAGGGTGGTGAATTTGAACAAAATTTTGTATACTGCTTCCCACCTTTCACACACCTCTTTAGTCTCATTTGAAGTGAGGAATTCGTCTGCTCTTTTCTCCTCTTCCTCCTCAGACAAGATCCCCTCCATTGCCTCTTGTTGCTCGCAATGCAGATCCATCAGCACGTTGGTGGCTACGTACAAATCGTGCTGCTCGTATTGCAAAACATAGCTCGTTTATCAAACAAAAATGTTTCCTCATTATTCACTCGTTTTGCAAAACACTCGCAAACCAAGGTTTTACTATGAACTTTTTCATCACAATTTTGTCAGAAATCAGTCCTTAGAGTATTGTACGATCTTTGTGAATCACCCTTTATAAATTATGTGCACCAAGTGGTATTTCGTTCAGCAAGTCATTAATATTTTATCTTAAACATTGAATCTCCCAGCCAGAATAGAGTTGGTCGTGGAGGACACATCATTTAGCCTCAACACCAACAGAGAGCATTGAAATGCTTCAATAGCATATTGAATAAGGTTGTCAGTGAATATGACATCAGTAATTTTTTAACAGATTAGATAGTCAAAGATGAGGCATCACAGGGCTTGTGTAAAGGTGCAAGGAACTCATTTTGAGCACTTTGTAAAAAATGAAGCATATGATTTATGGAACACAGAAACATATCTAACTTGGAGATAAAGCGATATTGAGGAAAATATTATATAAATCATGAATCCATCTCTGAAGTATATCTTCCTTATTACGAAATACATTGTTAGTAAAATGACAGATATAAGCTTATGATTTACCAAGTGAATGTAACCATAACTAGGATAGGAAATATGCTCTATTGCGCAATTTTTTGTTACAGACAAATGGAGCACTAATAATTCCTATCTTATTTAAGGGGGAAAATTACATTTTTAGGTTCACAACTATAATATTCATTGTTGCTTTTCTTCGTGTCCTTCTTGAATTGATGACAACCTTCCTAGATTCGCAGACCACTGATTGGCAACTTATTAGTCAGATAAACGGAGTACCAAAGATTGCTATATTATTGTAAAACTATGACGATCTCCAAAGAAAGATCTAGTAAATTTGTACTCCGCTTTTAAAACTGTAAAAATTTGAGAGTTCATTTTCATAAATGAGAAGAGTAATAAGGAATAAATAGTTCTGTTTCATAATGTTTAAATTGTATCATAGCATTGCTTTCAGAATGCCTTAATTCTTTCTTTGGTCATGTACTGTGTAATGGAATCCAAAATTTTTGTTATGGTATTGTAGTTCATAACGTTGTATTGATTGAAACCTTACGATATGTCCTGTCATGTACCACAGTAGAAATTATGCCGTAGTATTCTTACAATATATAATTCCTCTATTTCTTTGCCACTTAGCCCTGGCATTTAATGACTCATGTAACCTGGCTGCTCATTACTTAGGAAATGACTCAAATTCAATCACCATGTGAATTATCAATGAAAATAGATATACATAAGTAAATGTATAGGAATTCAGCCAGGACCTGGTCCACAACACAGTGCTTTTGCTCTCGATACACATGTTGTCATCTTCCATGTATTGGGCGACATCTGAAAAATAGCTGTGTGTGGCAGATAACAAATAATCTTTGTTTGAGCCACACCAATTACGTTCTAATAATCTTTCGTGCCTGGCCTACATCAGCAAACCGATTAAGATAATTTTCAATTAGTAGAGCGTGTTTGTCTCCCTTCAGTGCAAGTTAGTCTGCTTGAGAAATATTAAGGCGTTTTGAGAGACAGTTTTCTGGTGTTGATGTTTCAAGTCATTCAAATGTTCATAGTTTATTTGACAAACTTCGGTAAACAAGAAGTGTTATAGACAAAAGACTCAATTTTATGCCTCGAATGGTTATTGGGGAAACTTTAGATAACATTGCATTTGGACTGGATAATTCTGCTAAAAATCTTAGTCAGCTTTCTTAACAAAAAGGAATTTCCTACATTTCGGTTCAGAAAATAACAAAATTATTAAAACTAAAACCCTATAAAGTTATAGTGACGCATAAATTAAGACCAGGTGATCCAGTTTCTAGGTGCAGGTTTTGCGAGTGGATTTTGTTCGGTAAAAAGCTAATATGTAGGCTCAACTCACACGGACCACAAATTTGCGATTATTTTACAGTTTTTGTGTGGTTGCTCTGTGGGTGATACCGACCACTCATTGCGACAGACGTCGACAATGACTTCAGTTTCTGGTCCGTGTGTTACTATTATCTGTTTCCATATTAATTATTAACCTCTCACAGCACAAAATTGCAAAATAATCGTAAAGTTGTGGTCCGTATGAATTAAGCCTCTTTGCCAAGAAAGCATTTCCAAGGATACGGTGTAAAGCATCTGTCATTTCCAAAGGTACAGTGTCGGCAGCGAGTGGTCGATCTGGTGCACTGTGTGATTTGCGCTCGACCACTGACAGCGACAATTCTGATGTTGTTTTGTGGGTGATACCGATCACTCACGAGCACAGACGTCGACAATGACTTCAGTTTGTGGTCCGTATGAGTTATCATCATATGTTTCCATATTAATTCCCCACTAATTCCTGACCACCCACAAGTGTACCACTATTTTGTGGTTGTGGTGTGGTTGTGCTGTGGTCCGTGTGAGTTGAGCCTTAAACTTATATTAAATTTAACAACCAGTTCTGTGTGAACTGCGACAAATTTAACAAGTGGTTCAACATCACTGCCTCTGTCTGTCTATGCCTACTGCCTACAGACTATATGAAAAATGCAGACAGACAAGTAGGCCTACATACTGTCTGGCTTCTAACTTTATACCAACTTTTGGGTCACTCGTTATTTTAGCTTTCTGATCTTTGTTTCTCTGTCTTTTTAGTACGATATTTAAATGGAAAATTAATCTTATATTAATCATTACTAATACTGATATTAGACACATTTGCCTTGATCGGTAATAATCATGATCCAGCCTACACTGAAACAATTTCAATGGTAAGGAGCAAAAGAACAGAGGGATGCTCACCTTGAATAAGTTCTGATCTTTCGAATGCTCACTTCCTTCCAAATTAAAAAGACTGGCACAACCACTGTATTCACCATATGATATGATAAAAGAGTTCCTATATTGGAAATGCTGGATGACTTATTTACAAATAAATATTTATAAACTACATAGACATTGTTCCATTAGTTTAATGTTACACTAACTAGATTACTCTGTGCAATGGTTTTATGATGGAACTAGTAGCACTTCCCAAAATGCATGAGATAGTATAATGACAAGAAACTATGGTACCGGTATATTGCAATCAAACCTCCGTTAATATCTCAAACCTTGTATGTAAATTTCTTTGAATATTTGGTACATGCAACCATCCCATGCAAGGAAAGTAGAATTAACTCTTTCTGGCTGCAAAAGGGTATTTGTCGAATACAGGGAGCAGAGCCATTATTCCTTTCCATTGAAGGCTTTAAGGAACCAACCTGGACAAATACCCAATGTCCCATCCTTACCTTCCCGTGGTGCAGCTGTTAGTAAGCATAATTTTACAAGCTGAACTAAAAGGAGGGGCTACTCATCAATTAGCACTGGTCAGCTTGATGAGTTAATGACCGAATTTGGTATAATTTTCCTCCATTCAATATCTAATTCCCTCTTTACCCTTTCCTATCCAGTCCTCTGACTGAACTCTTACTTTCTTCGACCCCGATGGTATTAGAGCATTCGAGGATGGTATTCATTTCACTTTCCTTCCTACCCTTTCTACTTTTCTGTTCCTAGTGCTGACCTGCTATGGCACTAAAATCGTTCTCCAGTGGCTTAAGTAGGGAAAGCTGGTGATCAACAAGATCTCCCAACTAAGTCTAGTAGACCCGTCGACCAAGAGCAGGTGTGGTCCTCCAGATATTCTGGGGATTATGTGTGGATGAAGTAGCCACCAAAACGTTAAAATATGGTGTTCACTTAAATCGGCTACAACTTGCCATTTAACCACTCCAATATGAAATGAGTACCATTAAGGTAAAATTATCCGGAGGTAAAATAGTCCCCCAATCGGATCTCTGGGCGGGGACTACTTTAATGGTACAGAATCAACTAAACATCTTATAATGGAATGCTGGTGGTATAACATCAGCTAAGAAGACTGAACTAGCCTATATACTTTCAGATAATAATGTAGACATCTTCATTATTCAAGAAGCAAACCTTAATTAATGCTGACCAATTAAAATATTTTGATTTTAAAGGTTTTAGTATGAAACTCTTACCCAAAGGTAAACAGATCAGTAGTGGAATTCTCGCAGGTATATCAAAGAAATTAATTACAAATTTCCAAATCATAAAAGACAAATTAGACAAATTAGAACTAATAAGAATTGAAGTATGGAAAAATCAACAACATTTAAAAATTTACAGTGCCTATAATCTACCTAATAATCCCCTTCATCTAACTTTGTTACTGATGAAATCAAAACAACTCCAATAGACTCTATGAGATTCCTCACTAATATTACCAGCATCAAAATGACAATAGAAGAAAAAGCACTGATCCAATATGAAAAACTTATCAGATTACCAGGAAACAATTGGCATTCATACAGTCCACTCTATAGATTAAAAACTCAAAAAAGTTTCATATTCATCGTTCAAGAATTAAAACAGAAAATCAACATTCCGAATTTAAGAGAAAACTTACAAATTAAACCAAACTCTTTAACTCTATTAAATATAGAGTATTATCTAAATTTAACAGAAGAAAAACTGAAATCAGAAGTAAGCAATGAAATAATGAAACAATTGTCTTTAGAAACAATTCATATTAGGTACCCTCCACAAAACTGGCTTCATTTATACACCAACGGATCCTTGATGTCCAGGGAACAAGGAGCAGGTGCAGGTGTTACGTGGTGTCTCTTCTCACTTTAAGATCTCTTGGATATGGAACAACAAGTTTTGATGGAGAAATCA
Organism: Periplaneta americana; assembly: GCF_040183065.1. Lineage (NCBI taxonomy): Eukaryota > Metazoa > Arthropoda > Insecta > Blattodea > Blattidae > Periplaneta > Periplaneta americana. Next base: position 58,618,030 of record NC_091133.1, read on the forward strand.
CTGCAATAAGTGAAAGTCTCAGAAATCTTCTATGCCACATCAATAAATTTAAGAATGCAGTTATATTGTCAGACTCCAAAGCTATTCTATTCTGTCAACAGTCTCTAGTCTCTAGACACACACCTTCATCTCAAACAGTAGAAATAACTAAAATGCCCTCTCAGTTAATAACACTCAATAAAAGAATTGTATTCCAATGGATACCATCCCATTGTGGAATCCTGGAAAACGAGAATGCGGATGCTTTAGCAAAGAAGGGCAGCATTGCTACTTACAGACCTGTTACTAAATCTACGTATTACTCTGTGAAAAGATTTATTAAATTTACATACTTAGACTTCAACAAACAAAATTTGATAACACAATCTCAAGGGAAGAAATGGAACTCTCTAAATCATAATCCACAGTTAATTCCCGATTTACCACGAAAATCGACTGTAGTTGCATTTAGATTGGCAACAGGCCATGATTGTTTGGCCAAACACCTGCATAGAATTGGAATATATCAGACCATTGTGCAATTCAAATCAAGAAATGGATTCGGAACACCTCAAAATCTTTGCTTCAGTGGCTGACCATGACAATATCTTTGAAAAATATTGGAGTGCAAGAGCCAAATGACTTTATTGTCAAATGCCTGACATTAGAAAACAACAACTCTTTTCTGGTTCCAGTCACAAACATGTGAGAACTTTCCATCTGTCCGTTGGTAGATTTGGTCTCTAGTGTCATTGACTGAAATGCAATCAAAGTTTGTGCTTCAAAGTCTGTCCTTTAATATTGTCTTGTGTTATATAGTATTCAGACTATACCGCACCTGAACAGTGGAACGAAGATTCACACTGTGGCTTGAGAAACACATGTAAATGATTTCCAAATTTGATTTTATATTAGAGTGACCGTTTTTAACGGAATTGTTCCTTTTTTCACTCTCTTGTCCCATGTCCCAAGAAAAGTATGCTCGGGATGCCAAATGTCCCGTTTTTTAAATGGAATCCCGTTTCCTTAAATTATTGTTGAAATATTTCTTTTTCTTTTATTTTATTAAATAATCACGTAAAACATTGATTAATTCTATATTGTTCCCATCAGATGTCACTGTAATGAATTCAGTAAAGACCATGTTAATCATAAAATGTGTTTTGCATGGACTTTTATAGTTTCCTGAAGGAAAGGCCAACACTTCTAGGGCAAATTCACTCATCAAAGAAATATGATGCTGATTGTACAGTTCATCTTCATGTAGAATGTTAAAATACAGTAGTTAAAAGGTAATATGAGGCAAAAATTTTGTTATGAAACAAGTTCAGAATACAGTGACATGGTTATAATGTAAGGTCCAATTAACCTGAAATATTTTTGAACAGATAAGTTAACCTAACTAATCCAAACTAGTTGCAGTATAAAAAATGGTTAACAATGATTTAAGTTAAGTATCCATGCTACTCTATTATGTATAATTATTAGGCCTATATCCTAGTTATTGTAAACAGTGTAGTATTTATTACTTTAAAATAAATAAAACTGGACCTTATTGCTCATGACCTTATATAAACACAAATAATAATGAATATTTAGACAAAATGTTGATTCATGTCAACTTTAATAAGTGTCCCGTTTTTTTATTTTGGGAATCTGGTCACCATATTTTATATGGAAAATGCTTGCTTTTCTCTCTTCATCATCAGGGTTGCTAGATTCTCTCATCAGGAATTCAGGACAGATGATGATTCTGCGTACTTTATCGTCACTAAACATTTGAATTAATAGTTAAATTTGCAATACAACTGATTTTATGTATTTAAACTAATTTATATGGGGCGTAAGGTTTTAATTTTGTTACATTTTTGCTAGATTATGAAATTTCGTTTGAATTTTTTATATAGTCTGGAAAAATAATACCATATTACAGAAAAAATGTGCGACAATACAGTCTTTAAATACTATCAACAATAAATCAACTTCGAAAGATAGTAAAGAATAAAAAGTACTGTATGCGGTAACATCTAATACATACTATGATAGTATCAATTTTATTTCAATGGAGGCTGATAGGCACCAGTCGGTGATGATGACATTCAACATAGGCTGGACAGGATCTTAAAAAAATAATAAGGAATTTTAAAAATAATTTTATAGAAATGAGTAAAAGATTGCATTTTCCCATTTTTTTAAATTCCAGGACAAATAAACTCAATCCAGGACACAAGACACACCATTAAAATCCAAAACAAACCTGGGAAATCCAGGATGTCTGGCAACTCTGCCCATCATTATCTTGTAATGTACTGACATTAACTAACTATTCAATTATTTGATACCCAAGAATAGTTTTTCATTTCATGTGGATTTTGTTACGGAATTTTTCCTTTGTACCGATAATTTAGTAGCTTCAATAAGGAGGTAATGGAAGCTACGAACTGCTGTCATGATAGTCTTGAGCGATAAAATTCTGAATATTAAGCTAATGAAAATATTATTTGTAAGGCAATACTGAACAAAGTACTTCACGAGAAATATAGACCTAAACAGAGGATTCTGGGAAAAAAATGTTACTATAGTCTGACCATCGGATCTGTGCCCCCGTAAGATATGCGAACTGAACCTTAATTCCTTTTCAGCCTCGGCAATTCATTTCTCCCTCTGTATTCCTATTTCTCTCTTTTCTATCCCTCTCCCTTTCTGCCCCTCACTACTCACAATTTTGAGCTTTCTTGCGGGACAGTTTATTTGCACTTGCAGTCCAGTGTTGTCAACTCAACATGCATACTGTAGCACGGAGTGGTGAAAGAAATATTTTAAGCAAGTAACAGCACTTTGCATAAGTCAATCAGCGTCATTAGACCTACTCAAATTAAATTATGAATAAGTAATAATTAACCTTACAGTATTATAAGCAATATTCAAGAGACATGACAGTGTTTGACGGAAGTTTGGCAACATCCCTATTCGGCAAGGTTCGTGGCCTGCTGTTTGACGTAGTGGGAGAGAAATGGGTGGAATGGGGTGAGTAGAGGCATTAACTTTTCCAAGAACGACGACAGCGCTGAAGGGGCATACATCCGATGGTCTGACAATACAATATATCATAGGCCTATGTTCATAACCTGGGCATTCAGATATCGGTACTTAAGGGTGTAATATTCCCAAATGTGAGCAATTGGTTACTGAAACATTTGGTTACAGTGGAGCGGTATGGATGAGAATCCTAGTTACAAAATATTTAAACTAATCATAAGCAGTAGCTGACTTATTGTGTTGAAAATGCAAGTGGAAAATCCATGTCTCTGTAACACAAAATGCTCTGGTAAACGTATGTGTCCAGATGAAGCTGTTGCTGTGAACTGCAGTGCTAATATTCTGAGCTTGTAGAAGTGCTTCAGTGTGAGAAAAAGTGCTTTTACTAACCGTAGCATGTAACTTGGTGTTGATGTACCATGACACACAAATTATAATGAAAGACGTTAGAGTATAACATAATGCTCCTATACTGTATATTATATACAGGGCTTCCATTTCAAAACTTCCGAGTCTAAATAACAAATTATTTAAATTGAATTCAATTTAAACAAAAAAACACGTCAATTTAGATATTGCGGGGTAAGTCTGAAACCAGGCTTAATTGCATTTCAGATTTTACTCCCCAGCCACCCTCACTTTGAAATTTATCTCCCACCTTTGAGTTTAAGATTACAAAACTGAAATATGGTAATTGAGTAGTAATTACTATTAAAGAAAACATAGGTTACTTTTAATATTTCAATATTCACTTTTATACACACCTAGGAAATAAAAGACAAAACTAATGACTTTCCTCAAATGAAGCCTTTCCTATATTAGTGATTGTAACCTACTGTCAATAAAAATATAACTTGTTTATTTCCAGTAATTGAAATCGAAATTTATTTGTCAATAAAATTTGTGTTAATTTGTTAGCACCTATATCATACTAACAGAAAGTGTACGTAAATTACGTACGTAGAAGTAGGATAAAAGTGGACAGCTTAAAATACTTGGGGTGTACTATAAGTAGTAACATGCTGCCAGGAAGTCGAAAGGAGGATAGCAATGACAAAGGAAGCTTTTAATAGGAAAAGGAGTGTCTTCTGTGGACCACTGGAAAAATAATTAAGGAAGAGATTAGTGAAGTGCTTTGTGTGAAATTATATGGGGCAGAAACATGGGCATTACGACGAAGTGAAGAGAAGCAAATAGAAGCATTTGAAATGTGGATATTGAGAAGAATGGAGCATGTGAAATGGACAGACAGAATAAGAAATGAAGCTGTGTTGGAAAGAGGGGGTGAAGAAAGAATGATGCTGAAACTAATCAGAAAGAGAAAAAGGAATTGGTTGGGTCACTGGCTGAGAAGAAACTGGCTACTGAAGGATGCACTGGAAGGAATGATGAACGGGAGAAGAGTTAGGGGCAGAAGAAGATATCAGATGATAGACGATATTAAGATATATGGATCATATGCGGAGATCATAAGGCAGGAAATAGGAAAGATTGGAGATTGCTGGGTTTGCAGTGAAATACCTGTCCTTGGACAGAACACTATGTATGTAAGTATTGTAAGTAGGATAAGAGGCTAAAAAAATAAGCCATGATGTCAACCCTATTTGTGGCTTAAAATATAGGCTACTAATTAAAAAAATATTTACGAAATGGAGAAAAAATAATGAACTTTAAAAATATGTTCAGAGCAGTATTTGATATCTTGATTTAATTTTTTTTTATCAAATATGAAAAGTACAGTAGTTCATTTCAGGGGAAATAGTGAGAGAGAACACCACACAATAATCCCATAACGTCTTGCCTAAAAATTCTTGCTTCTCTCCAAGCGAAACCTGAAATGACGCCCCTGATTGAGTGTAATTGGTGTCTTAGGTAATAGGCCTACATACCGGTAATATATTAAGTACAATGTGATACAAAGACCATATTTTTTTCTTCTCTTTGAGACCTGTATGTCGTATTGTATTAATTACATAAAAGAGGAACCATAAGTATCAACACATGGTTTCAACACTTGAGGTAATGTAGGCTACCGGTATTGATTTTCTTTTTATGTAAGAGTATATTAAGTCGAGCAAACCGGCTGCATACACTTTACCTGTAAGCATTTGATCTTACTGGGAAGTGTCATGCTTTAATTTCAATTTTGTCTCTCAGTTATTTGAAAAGCAATAATAAGCAAGTAACAGTCTTTAAATTGCTTTACTATTGGTGTGGTGGCACTAATGAGTTCTGAAAATTACAGCCAAAGTGAAAGGATTGTATACAAAATGAAATACAGCTCATCCACAGTACCGGTACATTTTAGCATATATACCGTACATGATATGTACTAATAAAACAGACAATTTCCATGTACATTATGGACCACAAATGTGACTTCATTAAATAAGTATGGTACCGGTACTGGTAATTATTGAGATTCAAAAGATATATTCTGCTAAGAATGTGTTTTATTTAAAAATATATTAAAAACTGTAATGTTAGACCTAAGTTTAGTCAGAAAAATAGTTATTTCCATATGTATGTTCATCATTAACAGTGTGGAATGGTCAGTGTAGATTTTATATATAGAAAGTTGGGTACTGGTATATAATTCAAAAGAATGAGAAGCATTCATCTTATTGTGATCGAGGGAATTCAATCATTGAAGTTGAATTTGAGATTTCGGTGATTTTAACAAATCATTTAAAAATTGCATTACATTCAACAAATTACGAAGGTCTTTTCCTCTTTTAAAGATATGTTGAAATGTCAGGATATCATATTCTTAGGTTTTAATCGTATATTTGTCCTTAATGAGTGTGGAGTATCAGTGCCATACTGATATGAGCGATTTTGAATCGATAAAAGTAACAAATTTATTCAGTTAACATCTCAGGTATGATGAAAGTAAAAACTGAATTCCTACATAATTTATATGAAATAATGAACTAAGTACATAATTTCATATTAGTATGTATGTTTGCGTAATGCTAGCAATAAGAATAAGGATGTATGTAAAATAACCCTACCAGTACTTTTTATATAGAAGTTAATTTAATAATTAGATACCAGTAACTTTGTGTTACCACTTTGATCCTGGAGAGTAACATTGTAAATAAGCCTAAACTAAAGCATTAATGCCACCACTATCAAATAAATTAAATGTAAAAACTGTCACGGGCCCTGCCATTACTCTGTAATAAAAAAAAAGATCATAGTAATACAGAAGATGATGTAACTGAGAGTCATGGATGTAATTTTCAATGTTGAGTATCATTGCGTACAATTGTAAAGACCTGACGTAAGTTCTACTTTCATAGAACGTAGTAGGTCAGATGAGGTGAGATGGTAATTGGAATCTTTCTATTTGTATGCCTTGTGTGGTTAAAAACTTACAATAAAATAGTGCACGTGTGCATAGATTAAAGAAGCATAAATGTGGTACAGTACATGGATACTGAGTGATATCTAGGTGATATATAACCAAAGGATTAGAAATAAAAACAATAACATAATTTACGTTACTTTATTTCATTTTAACAGTCTCAGGCACTATGGAAGCAGATATATAATGGTGTAAACATTAGTAGTGAGTGCTTTACATTGAAATTTTGCAAAACTGATAAAAATGTTTAAAATTAAATTGTTAACATAAAAGTGCACAGTATCAAAACAGTCACCTGAAGCATAAATAATAAAACAGAACTGTGTATAAATGGTGAGTAACAAAATGGACTAATAATATTAGTGAAAGAATTACACAGTGTTATTTGCACGATATAAAATCGTGGGTCTGAGTATATATCCAGTAAATTGTTGTTTTTGTGTTTTTTATAAAACAGATTTCTTCTGTCACAGAATAGAATCCATGTCCAGTTAATATAATAATTGAAAGTCTCTGTGTAATTCTTACATGATTTCAAGCATAATAATATATAATTATGTATAAAAAATTTTCATGCTAAATTCAGGAACATATTTACCTTACAAATTTGTATAGAAATCACTCAACCCCACACATACGCTACAAATCGAATCCTACAGGTGTAAAGTTTCAAAAGCGTCTTAATATTATTCCCCCCCTCCCCCCACAACCAACTTTACCTTTTGTTATTAAAATATATTGCTTTCATTGTTGTAAGGATAAAAATTTCACTACATACATCATATTTCGAATTTATAACATCTTTAACATTGTCTAAAATTCAAGGCATATATCAAACAAAACACAAGGGACGGTATGCTTTCTATCACAGATTTACCATGGGTTTTATAGACAATTGAAGGTATCAGGCATCAATGAGGGAAATATACCGATTTTTATGAAATGAAAGGGAAACAGTCCAAGTTTCTAGCAAACATACTGTTATACTTAAACAGATAACAACTTCATCACATTAGGTAATATAACATGTGGAACCCAATTTGTGCACTAGCAGAACACACAGATTTCCAGACTCTCAAATGGCAGTATATCTTCCTCCTTTCACAAGAAAAACGAGGTTAAAATATCTTAAACTTGAAAAAGCTATCAGTTCTATATTATTAGTGTTCGGACGCCTGCAATAGTGTTACCATTGTTGTTTGTATTTTTTAAATCATAAGTTGAATTTATTAGAAGAAATTTTGCAAATAATTTATTTTCTATGAGATGAATTAATTTATGTGACGAGGAGAATTGTTACATTTCCTGGAACTGTATAAAACAACCAATCACAGTGTAAGAACAGCAGTTATTGAATTTACTTCTTCTTCTTCACATTTTTAAAAATTTTGTTGTTTATTTTCGGTCGCGTGCAATTATGCTATGAATTCTAACTGCAGCTTACAATGTTGTGACTACTAATATTGTTTATGTTAATGTACTGGGTAATAATAGTTTTAGCTGTGGAAAACATCTTGGCATTTGTGTGTTCTGCAAATTACATAAGACTTGGGAACCACCGTATTGTAATTCAGTCTAAAGTATTACAATGTCTAGATGAAGCTGCATTTAGGCCAGTATTAAGAAATTTAATCATTTGCAAGTTTGGAAGTCTTGCTGTAATATTCCCTTGTAGCTTACCGATGCTGTGAGTAAAAGGGAATTTATTTTTCGTATGCCTGATACAAGGATTAGTTTACAACTATAAAAATTAAGTATAATATGTTATGATATGAGAGCGTAAATTTAAGAATTCTACAAGAGAAACTAGGCTCTATATATTATGTTTGGGCAGCTTTAAAATAGTTCAGTTCGAGACAACAGGCAGATAGAAACGATGTTTTTGTGTGTCTCTTGTATGTTTAAATGGAGGCTCCTTTGCTTCAAGTAATGTTGCTGGGCAGGGTCCTGTGACTCTCGGAACAAATTCTTTTTTGTAGGAGGAAGCAGTTTGGGTAGAGGAAGTGGAATGATCTCCAAGCATTATATGAGATGCGTTGGAACGTCGAGTGTGCGTAACATGCTCAGTTTTAGCTGTGCTTGAGTGGAAGTTACCATATGCTTTTGCTTCACTCTGACCATGGAATGTTCCACCTCCAACAGACAGATTGTCTCTTCTCACAATTCTCTCCGTGCGCGAATGCTGCTGCTGTTGCTGTTGTTGCTGCTGCTGCTGAATGGATGAAGATGACCATGCTGAACTTCTTCGAACTGCTCCCTGATGACTCTGATGATGATCAGATGAAGATAAGATTGTGGACATGTCATGACCGCTTCGTTGCTGGTATGCCACTTCTCCAGGAGAGACACCTTGTCTATGTAATGCACTCAGACTTCTTCTATCATGACTCTGTGAAGAGTTGCTGATGTATTGACCTGTCTCACAGAGATTTGAAATGCTTTTCCTTTGAGCTGATGCGGCTGAAGAAATCGTATGCAAAGCCTCCGTTGAGGTTGTCACACTCTTTCGGTGAAGAACGGCATTACTTACGTCTGCAGATGAAGAAGTTATAACACTCTTTCTGTGGTGGGTACCAGACTTGGTTCCAGAGTCAGTGACGGTAGTTTGCACAACACTGTCACCACTCATGGCTTGCCGGAATTCGCTACTGCTAGCATGAGTTTTTGAATGCTTTCTGTCAAATGTGGCAGATTGTATGTTTGTAGACTGGCTTTTTGAATCAACAGAAGTATGCAGTTGACTTGAATGAATATTTTTCTGGGAGAAATCAGCCGTTGAAATCTGACTTGATTTTGAAGAGTCAGCGATGTTAATTTGTTTCGAAGTCACATCTGATTTCTTTGAATCGCATATCATAGTCCCAGAGGCAATTTGTTTGGATGATGTATCACTCGTAGATTGAGTAACTTTTTGTTGTTGAAGAGATTTAGATCCAGTTGTCTTTGTCTCTTGTCCTGTAGCGACATTGGTCACCTCTCTAGTGACTGTCACTATAGTTCCATCAGCAAGTGTTTTTGTTTCCTTCGTGGTAACAGTTGACTTCTTTGTATCTTGACTCTGCTTACGGTTCCTATCTTCTTGTGATGATGTACTAACAGCATTGAAATTTTTCTTACTTGTGGTTGTCATGGCGATTTTATCATCTCCGAGGGATATCTGGGACTCCATGTGCCGTCTCCTATTGAATGTACCAGTTGATCTTCCTGCTGCAGGTGAAGAATCCTTTTTCTGTGGCTGGAACATGTCCTTGTTGGTAGTTTTTATTTCCATTGTGCCACTTCCTGTAGTCAGAGTATCAGTATGTTTCTTAATTTCTGCTCTTTCACCCTTAACTTCCTTGAATTGTGTCTTCTGCGATGAGACGCCCTGAAAGTCACCTCCAATTTTAAGATTATCTTGAGGTTTCTTCATATTTGCTCTTTCTCCCCTTCCAGGTTTGAAATCCTCTTTGGATCTAGGACTTCCTTGAAATTCGCCCTCAACTCGTAGGTTATCAGGATGTTTCTTCATTCCTGGTCTCTCTCCTTTACCTGGTTGGTAGTCATCTCGAGAACGTGGGCCACCGAAGTCACCTTCGACTTTCAAGTTATCAGGATGTTTCTTGATAGGTAATCTATCGCCCACTCCAGAAGACTTATAGTCGTCCCTTGAGCGACTGTCTATGAAATCACCTTCTATCTTAAGATTATCTTCATACTTTTTAATTTCCATCTTTTCTCCAGTCACAGCACGATAATCATCCCTAGATCTGTGTACTTCTATATTACCTTCAACTTTAAGGTTATCTTGATGCTTTTTGACTTCTGCTCGTTCTCCTTTCGTTGGTTTGTAGTCGTCTTTAGATCTAGGACTGCCATCAAAGCTCCCTTCTATCTTGAGATTATCAACATGTTTCTTGATCTCAGCTCTCTCCCCTCGCGTTACTTTGTAATCATCCCGAGTCCTCTTACCTTCGAATGTACCTCCTACTTTAAGATTGTCTTCGTGTTTCTTTATCGTAACTCTCTCCCCTTTTACTACAGTGAAGTCATCTCTACTTCGCCTGTCTTCAAAAGTGCCTTCAATTTTCAAGTTGTCTTCATAACGTTTTATTTCGGCTCTTTCACCTTTCACTACAGTGTAGTCATTTTTGATGGTCATATCTTCAAATCTTCCCTCCATTTTTAGGTTATCTTCATGTTTAGTTATTTCTGTCCTTTCTCCTCTTGTCGTGACGTAGTCATCTCTTGACCTAGAATAAACAATATCACCTTCAACTATGAGGTTATCTTTATGCTTCTTTATGTCTGCCCGTTCCCCTTTCACTACAGTATAATCATTTCTGGATCTGTAATCTTCAAAGTTGCCTTCCATCTTCAGATTGTCCTCATGTCGTTTAATCTCCACTCTTTCACCTTTTACAACAGTATAATCATCTCGGGACCTCCTATCGTCAAATGTGCCTTCAATTTTCAAATTGTCTTCATATCTCTTTATCTCACTACGCTCACCACGAACAGATTTGAAGTCATCTTTCGATGTAGGACTTCCTTTGAATTCTCCTTGTACTTTAAGATTATCTTCGTGTCTAATGACTGGTGTCCGTTCTCCTTTCAATGGTTTGAAATCATTACGTGGACGATGATCACTGAACTCACCTTCCATCTTAAGATTATCGGTTGGTTTCACGGGACTTTGTTTTTCAGCTCTCTTTGGCTGAAAATCATCCCTTGTTCTGGGGCCACCAAATTCTCCTTCAAGTTTAAGATTATCTGGGTGTTTAACAACATCAGCACGGTCTCCAGGTCCTGGTTTCGCACCAACGGGTCTATCGAAATCGCCATCCAGTTTCAAATTGTCAGGATGTCTGACCTGCTTTGGTCTCTCACCTTTAGTAGGAGTGAAATCGTCCCTGCTTCGACGACCTGCGAATTCACCCTCAGGTTTAAGATTATCTGGATGTTTAACAATGCTCGCGCGTTCACCTGGGCCAACTCTTTGTTCTGGACGTCTTTCAAACTCTCCTTCAAGTTTCAAGTTATCAGGATGTTTAACAATGCTGGCACGTTCCCCTGGACCAACTCTCTGTTCTGAAGGTCTTTCAAAATCGCCTTCCAGTTTCAAGTTATCTGGATGTTTAACAATACTCGCACGTTCACCTGGTCCAACTCTTTGTTCTGGTCGTTTTTCAAATGTACCTTCCAGTTTCAAATTATCTGGATGTTTAACGATACTCGCACGTTCACCTGGTCCAACTCTTTGTTTTGGACGTCTTTCAAACTCTCCTTCTAGTTTTAAATTATCAGGATGTTTAACAATGCTGGCACGTTCACCTGGACTAACTCTTTGTTCTGATGGTCTTTCAAAGTCTCCTTCTAGTTTCAAATTGTCAGGATGTTTAACAGGAGAAGGTCTCTCGCCTTTTCCAGGTGTGAAATCATCACGAGATCTTCGACCTCCGAAATCTCCCTCGGGCTTCAAGTTATCTGGGTGTTTTACTATATCAGCTCTGTCGCCGGGTCCTATCTTCTCATGCAGAGGTCTTTCAAACGTTCCTTCGAGTTTCAAATTGTCCGGATGTCTAATTGGCGAAGGTCTTTCTCCTTTACTGGGGGTAAAATCTTCACGTGATCGTGGACCTCCAAAGTCACCTTCTGGTTTCAAATTATCTGGATGTTTTTTAATTTCAGCTCTCTCTCCTTTGACTGGTTTCTTTTCTTCTGGCCTTGTAAATTCCCCTTCAATCTTCAAGTTATCTGGATGTTTTACTGGTGTCACACGCTCACTCCTTCTGGGTTGGAAATCATCGCTCGTGCGAGAACCTACAAAATCACCTTCCGGTTTAAGATTATCAGGATACTTTTTAACTTCCGGACGTTCGCCTCTCACAGGCTTGAAATCATCCCTAGTTCGACGATCAACGAATTCACCTTCTACACGAAGGTTGTCTTCGTGTCTCTTCACTTCAAACCTTTCACCTCTCACGACTGTGTAATCATCACGAGACCTTCGCATTTCCCACTCTCCCTCCATTTTGAGATGGTCTTCATGCTTGGTTATCTCTGCTCGTTCACCTCGTACTGGTCTAAAATCTTCTTTCGATCGCGGACTACCTTCGAAGTCACCTTCAACTTTAAGATTATCTGGGTGCTTCTTCGGTTGAACGCGTTCAATAGGCACAGCCTGATAGTCATCTCTAGTTCTTATTCGTATGAACTCTGAGTCTGTGAGTTTCAAATTGTCTTCATGTTTAACTATTTCTGCACGTTCTCCTGTCACAGCTTTGTAGTCATCACGAGTTCGGTATTCTACAAAGTCCCCTTCGACTTTGAGATTGTCTTTATGGACATTAACCGGTGCTCTTTCTCCTTTAACTCCTGTAAAGTCATCTCGTGATCTTTCCACATGGAACTCTCCTTCCATTTTCAAATTGTCTTCATGTTTAGTGATTTGAGTTCTCTCAATAATTGTTGTATTATATTCGTTTCTTGATCGGTTGTCTATAAATTCACCTTCAAGTTTGAGGTTGTCTTTATGTTTTACAATTTCCGCCCTCTCACCTCTTACTGGCCTGAAGTCCTCTCGAGGGTGTTGATCACTGAAATCACCTTCCAGTTTTAGATTGTCCGGATGGCGGACTTGCCTAGGTCTTTCACCTTTCACGGGAGAAAAGTCATCTCTTGAGCGTGGGCCACCAAACTCACCTTCTGGCTTAAGATTATCAACATATTTCTTTAGTTCTGACTTTTCACCGACCACAACTTTGTAATCATCTCTTGTCCTCATGTCAACAAATTCACCCTCCAGCTTCAGATTATCTTCATAGCGCTTAATTTCAACACGTTCAGTGTTGGTAGCAGAATAGTCATCTCTTGAGCGATAAATTTCTACATCTCCTTCCAACCGCAAGTTGTCATTCTGCTTACGAATTTCTGCACGTTCGCCTTTAACAATTCTAAAGTCATCTCTGCTCCTACTGTCAACAAAATCGCCTTCGATAATTAGATTATCGACATGCTTCTTAATAGGAGCACGTTCACCTTTAACTGGCGTGAAGTCATCTCTGGATCTTCGGTTATCAAACTCGCCCTCTGGTTTCAAATTATCAATTGGTTTTTTGACGTCAGCGCGTTCACCTCTCGTAGGTTTAAAATCATCTCTGCTTCTTGGTGATCCTCCAAACTCCCCTTCCGGTCTTAGATTATCTTTCGGCTTCTTCACGTCAACACGATCTGCAGGACTAAATCGATTTTTCAATGGACGATCAAAATCACCTTCTAATTTCAAGTTATCTGGATGTTTTACAATATCTGCTCGTTCACCAGGACCGTATTTACCAGGTTGAGGTCTCTCAAATTCGCCTTCAGGACGTAAATTATCCACAGGCTTACGTACGTCTGCACGATCTCCTTTGGTGGGTCTGTAGTCGTCTCTTGATTTTGGCGAAGCTTCAAAATCTCCTTCAGGTCTGAGATTATCTTGTGGTTTTCTGACGTCTGGGCGCTCTCCGGGTTGGAACTTAGGTTTCTCTGGGCGATCAAAGTCACCCTCCAGTTTAATATTGTCTGGATGTTTAACAATATCTGCTCTTTCACCAGGACCGTATTTGTGCGGTTGTGGCCTCTCAAATTCACCTTCTGGTCGTAAGTTATCCTTAGGTTTCTTGATGTCGGCTCGATCTCCTTTCGTGGGTTGGAAATCATCTCTGGATCTCGGGGTACCCTCAAATTCACCTTCCGGACGAAGGTTATCTTTCGGTTTTCTAACATCAGCACGGTCTCCCTTTGCAGGTTTGAAATCGTCTCGCGTTCTAGGTGTACCTTCAAATTCACCTTCGGGTCTCAGATTATCTTTCGGTTTTTTGACATCAGCCCTTTCACCTCTAGTTGGTTGGTAATCATCTCTTGATCTAGGAGTTCCTTCAAAGTCACCTTCAGGGCGGAGGTTGTCCGTAGGTTTCTTGACATCAGCACGATCTCCCTTTGTGGGTCTGTAGTCTTCCCTTGATTTCGGTCTACCTTCGAAATCTCCTTCCGGTTTGAGATTATCTTGTGGTTTCTTAACATCGGGGCGTTCTGCTGGTTGGAATTTCCGTTTCTCCGGTCGATCAAAATCACCTTCCAGTCTGATGTTATCTGGATGTTTGACAATATCGGCTCTTTCACCTGGCCCGTACTTCTCGGGTTGAGGTCTTTCAAACTCTCCTTCTGGTCGTAAATTATCCTTAGGTTTCTTGACATCCGCTCTTTCTCCTCTTGCCGGTCGGAAATCATCTCGTGATCTTGGTGTGCCCTCGAAATCGCCTTCGGGTCGAAGATTGTCTTTAGGTTTTCTAACGTCCGCACGGTCTCCCTTAGTGGGTTTGTAGTCGTCCCGCGTTCTGGGTGTACCTTCGAACTCACCTTCCGGTCTTAGATTATCTTGTGGTCTCCTAACATCAGCTCTTTCTCCTCTGGCAGGTTGATAATCGTCCCTCGATCTCGGAGTTCCTTCAAATTCCCCTTCAGGGCGTAGGTTATCAGTAGGTTTCTTGACATCAGCGCGATCACCTCTTGTGGGTCTGTAATCGTCCCTAGATTTCGGTCTCCCTTCAAACTCACCTTCCGGGCGCAGATTGTCTTGTGGTTTCTTGACGTCTGGACGTTCTGCTGGTTGGAATTTCCGTTTCTCGGGACGATCGAAATCACCGTCTAGTCTGATATTATCTGGATGCCTAACAATATCTGGCCTCTCACCAGGACCGTACTTTTGGGGCTGAGGTCTTTCAAATTCTCCTTCAGGACGTAAATTATC
The DNA here is from genome assembly GCF_040183065.1 of Periplaneta americana. NCBI lineage: Eukaryota > Metazoa > Arthropoda > Insecta > Blattodea > Blattidae > Periplaneta > Periplaneta americana. Next base: position 58,633,191 of record NC_091133.1, read on the forward strand.
CTGAGGTTTCTTGATATCTGCTCGTTCTCCTCTGGTAGGGCGGAAATCGTCTTTGGACCTTGGTGTGCCTTCGAATTCACCTTCAGGTCTAAGATTGTCTTTAGGTTTTCTAACATCTGCTCTGTCTCCTTTAGTTGGTCTATAGTCGTCTCGAGTTCTGGGCGTACCTTCAAATTCTCCCTCAGTTCGGAGATTATCTTGTGGCCTCTTAACGTCTGCTCTGTCTCCTCTGGTGGGTTGATAGTCATCTCTTGATCTTGGCGTTCCTTCGAATTCTCCCTCCGGACGTAAATTATCTACGGGCTTACGTACGTCTGCACGATCTCCTTTGGTGGGTCTGTAGTCGTCTCTTGATTTTGGCGTAGCTTCAAAATCTCCTTCAGGTCTGAGATTATCTTGTGGTTTTCTGACGTCTGGGCGCTCCCCGGGTTGGAACTTAGGTTTCTCTGGACGATCAAAGTCACCCTCCAGTTTAATATTGTCTGGATGTTTAACAATATCTGCTCTTTCACCAGGACCGTATTTGTGCGGTTGTGGCCTCTCAAATTCACCTTCTGGTCGTAAGTTATCCTTAGGTTTCTTGATGTCGGCTCGATCTCCTTTCGTGGGTTGGAAATCATCTCTGGATCTCGGGGTACCCTCAAATTCACCTTCCGGACGAAGGTTATCTTTCGGTTTTCTAACATCAGCACGGTCTCCCTTTGCAGGTTTGAAATCGTCTCGCGTTCTAGGTGTACCTTCAAATTCACCTTCGGGTCTCAGATTATCTTTCGGTTTTTTGACATCAGCCCTTTCACCTCTAGTTGGTTGGTAATCATCTCTTGATCTAGGAGTTCCTTCAAAGTCACCTTCAGGGCGGAGGTTGTCCGTAGGTTTCTTGACATCAGCACGTTCTCCCTTTGTGGGTCTGTAGTCTTCCCTTGATTTCGGTCTACCTTCGAAATCTCCTTCCGGTTTGAGATTATCTTGTGGTTTCTTAACATCGGGGCGTTCTGCTGGTTGGAATTTCCGTTTCTCCGGTCGATCAAAATCACCTTCCAGTCTGATGTTATCTGGATGTTTGACAATATCGGCTCTTTCACCTGGCCCGTACTTCTCGGGTTGAGGTCTTTCAAACTCTCCTTCTGGTCGTAAATTATCCTTAGGTTTCTTGACATCCGCTCTTTCTCCTCTTGCCGGTCGGAAATCATCTCGTGATCTTGGTGTGCCCTCGAAATCGCCTTCGGGTCGAAGATTGTCTTTAGGTTTTCTAACGTCCGCACGGTCTCCCTTAGTGGGTTTGTAGTCGTCCCGCGTTCTGGGTGTACCTTCGAACTCACCTTCCGGTCTTAGATTATCTTGTGGTCTCCTAACATCAGCTCTTTCTCCTCTGGCATGTTGATAATCGTCCCTCGATCTCGGAGTTCCTTCAAATTCCCCTTCAGGGCGTAGGTTATCAGTAGGTTTCTTGACATCAACGCGATCACCTCTTGTGGGTCTGTAATCGTCCCTAGATTTCGGTCTCCCTTCAAACTCACCTTCCGGGCGCAGATTGTCTTGTGGTTTCTTGACGTCTGGACGTTCTGCTGGTTGGAATTTCCGTTTCTCGGGACGATCGAAATCACCGTCTAGTCTGATATTATCTGGATGCCTAACAATATCTGGCCTCTCACCAGGACCGTACTTTTGGGGCTGAGGTCTTTCAAATTCTCCTTCAGGACGTAAATTATCCTGAGGTTTCTTGATATCTGCTCGTTCTCCTCTGGTAGGGCGGAAATCGTCTTTGGACCTTGGTGTGCCTTCGAATTCACCTTCAGGTCTAAGATTGTCTTTAGGTTTTCTAACATCTGCTCTGTCTCCTTTAGTTGGTCTATAGTCGTCTCGAGTTCTGGGCGTACCTTCAAATTCTCCCTCAGTTCGGAGATTATCTTGTGGCCTCTTAACGTCTGCTCTGTCTCCTCTGGTGGGTTGATAGTCATCTCTTGATCTTGGCGTTCCTTCGAATTCTCCCTCCGGACGTAAATTATCTACGGGCTTACGTACGTCTGCACGATCTCCTTTGGTGGGTCTGTAGTCGTCTCTTGATTTTGGCGTAGCTTCAAAATCTCCTTCAGGTCTGAGATTATCTTGTGGTTTTCTGACGTCTGGGCGCTCCCCGGGTTGGAACTTAGGTTTCTCTGGACGATCAAAGTCACCCTCCAGTTTAATATTGTCTGGATGTTTAACAATATCTGCTCTTTCACCAGGACCGTATTTGTGCGGTTGTGGCCTCTCAAATTCACCTTCTGGTCGTAAGTTATCCTTAGGTTTCTTGATGTCGGCTCGATCTCCTTTCGTGGGTTGGAAATCATCTCTGGATCTCGGGGTACCCTCAAATTCACCTTCCGGACGAAGGTTATCTTTCGGTTTTCTAACATCAGCACGGTCTCCCTTTGCAGGTTTGAAATCGTCTCGCGTTCTAGGTGTACCTTCAAATTCACCTTCGGGTCTCAGATTATCTTTCGGTTTTTTGACATCAGCCCTTTCACCTCTAGTTGGTTGGTAATCATCTCTTGATCTAGGAGTTCCTTCAAAGTCACCTTCAGGGCGGAGGTTGTCCGTAGGTTTCTTGACATCAGCACGTTCTCCCTTTGTGGGTCTGTAGTCTTCCCTTGATTTCGGTCTACCTTCGAAATCTCCTTCCGGTTTGAGATTATCTTGTGGTTTCTTAACATCGGGGCGTTCTGCTGGTTGGAATTTCCGTTTCTCCGGTCGATCAAAATCACCTTCCAGTCTGATGTTATCTGGATGTTTGACAATATCGGCTCTTTCACCTGGCCCGTACTTCTCGGGTTGAGGTCTTTCAAACTCTCCTTCTGGTCGTAAATTATCCTTAGGTTTCTTGACATCCGCTCTTTCTCCTCTTGCCGGTCGGAAATCATCTCGTGATCTTGGTGTGCCCTCGAAATCGCCTTCGGGTCGAAGATTGTCTTTAGGTTTTCTAACGTCCGCACGGTCTCCCTTAGTGGGTTTGTAGTCGTCTCGCGTTCTGGGTGTACCTTCGAACTCACCTTCCGGTCTTAGATTATCTTGTGGTCTCCTAACATCAGCTCTTTCTCCTCTGGCAGGTTGATAATCGTCCCTCGATCTCGGAGTTCCTTCAAATTCCCCTTCAGGGCGTAGGTTATCAGTAGGTTTCTTGACATCAGCGCGATCACCTCTTGTGGGTCTGTAATCGTCCCTAGATTTCGGTCTCCCTTCAAACTCACCTTCCGGGCGCAGATTGTCTTGTGGTTTCTTGACGTCTGGACGTTCTGCTGGTTGGAATTTCCGTTTCTCGGGACGATCGAAATCACCGTCTAGTCTGATATTATCTGGATGCCTAACAATATCTGGCCTCTCACCAGGACCGTACTTTTGGGGCTGAGGTCTTTCAAATTCTCCTTCAGGACGTAAATTATCCTGAGGTTTCTTGATATCTGCTCGTTCTCCTCTGGTAGGGCGGAAATCGTCTTTGGACCTTGGTGTGCCTTCGAATTCACCTTCAGGTCTAAGATTGTCTTTAGGTTTTCTAACATCTGCTCTGTCTCCTTTAGTTGGTCTATAGTCGTCTCGAGTTCTGGGCGTACCTTCAAATTCTCCCTCAGTTCGGAGATTATCTTGTGGCCTCTTAACGTCTGCTCTGTCTCCTCTGGTGGGTTGATAGTCATCTCTTGATCTTGGCGTTCCTTCGAATTCTCCCTCCGGACGTAAATTATCTACGGGCTTACGTACGTCTGCACGATCTCCTTTGGCGGGTCTGTAGTCGTCTCTTGATTTTGGCGAAGCTTCAAAATCTCCTTCAGGTCTGAGATTATCTTGTGGTTTTCTGACGTCTGGGCGCTCCCCGGGTTGGAACTTAGGTTTCTCTGGACGATCAAAGTCACCCTCCAGTTTAATATTGTCTGGATGTTTAACAATATCTGCTCTTTCACCAGGACCGTATTTGTGCGGTTGTGGCCTCTCAAATTCACCTTCTGGTCGTAAGTTATCCTTAGGTTTCTTGATGTCGGCTCGATCTCCTTTCGTGGGTTGGAAATCATCTCTGGATCTCGGGGTACCCTCAAATTCACCTTCCGGACGAAGGTTATCTTTCGGTTTTCTAACATCAGCACGGTCTCCCTTTGCAGGTTTGAAATCGTCTCGCGTTCTAGGTGTACCTTCAAATTCACCTTCGGGTCTCAGATTATCTTTCGGTTTTTTGACATCAGCCCTTTCACCTCTAGTTGGTTGGTAATCATCTCTTGATCTAGGAGTTCCTTCAAAGTCACCTTCAGGGCGGAGGTTGTCCGTAGGTTTCTTGACATCAGCACGTTCTCCCTTTGTGGGTCTGTAGTCTTCCCTTGATTTCGGTCTACCTTCGAAATCTCCTTCCGGTTTGAGATTATCTTGTGGTTTCTTAACATCGGGGCGTTCTGCTGGTTGGAATTTCCGTTTCTCCGGTCGATCAAAATCACCTTCCAGTCTGATGTTATCTGGATGTTTGACAATATCGGCTCTTTCACCTGGCCCGTATTTCTCGGGTTGAGGTCTTTCAAATTCTCCTTCTGGTCGTAAATTATCCTTAGGTTTCTTGACATCCGCTCTTTCTCCTCTTGCCGGTCGGAAATCATCTCGTGATCTCGGTGTACCCTCGAAATCGCCTTCGGGTCGAAGATTGTCTCTTGGTTTCTTGACATCGGCACGGTCGCCTTTTGTAGGTTGATAATCATCCTTTGATCGTGGGATACCTTCGAAATCACCCTCAGTTCTAAGATTATCTTTCGGTTTCTTTACATCTGCGCGGTCTCCTTTCGTAGGTTTAAAATCATCTCTTGATCTCGGTCTACCTTCAAAGTTCCCTTCCGGCCTGAGATTATCCTGAGGTTTTTTAACATCAGCTCTTTCTCCTGTTGTTGGTTTGTAATCGTCACGTGACTTGGGTCTCCCTTCAAATTCTCCTTCAGGCCTTAAATTGTCTTCTGGTTTCCTAACGTCCGACCGCTCTCCTTTGCATGGTTTATAATCGTCTCTTGATCTTGGCGATCCTTCGAAATCACCCTCAGGTTTCAGATTATCTTTTGGTTTCTTGACAGGTGAGCGCTCTCCCGGACCGACTGAGGATGTCTGTGGTCTATCAAAATCACCTTCGAGCTTCAGATTGTCTGGGTGTTTAACAATTTCTGCACGATCGCCTGGTTGATACTTCTTCTTGTGGGGTTTTTCAAACTCTCCTTCGGGTCGTAAGTTATCTTTGGGCTTTTTTACTGGTGCTCGATCGCCCTTAGTGGGTTGAAAATCATCTCTTGAACTTGGAGAACCTTGGAAATTGCCTTCTGGTCGTAAATTGTCTTTTGGCTTTTTAACGTCTGCTCTCTCACCTTTAGTTGGTTGGAAATCATCTCTTGATCTTGGAGATCCTTCGAAATCACCTTCAGGTTTTAAGTTATCTTTTGGTTTGGTGGGAGTTGGTCGATCTCCGACTGTCGGTTTGAAATCGTCTCTAGATCGAGGCTTTCCTTCAAAATCTCCTTCCGGTTTCAGATTATCTTTCGGTTTCTTTACAGTCACCTTCTCAGCTTTTAGGGGCTGGAAATCTTCTTTTGATTTTGGAGTGCCTTCGAACGTTCCTTCGATGGTTAGATTGTCTCTGTAACGCTTTTGTATTTGTCTTACATCCTGATCGTGAAACGTACGATAAACTTCCTGAGAAGTGGTGACGCGATCTTCAAAGGTCCCTTCATCCACACGTAAATTATCTCTGTGGATTACACGTTGAATTTCTTCACGAGTTGTTGGCTTTTGATATTCCTCTGTATTAGTCGTCTCAAAATACATCTCTCCATCTTGTTTTGTCCACGTGCGACGACGTTCAGATTTCTCTCGTCTGCCAGTCTTCTCAGTAAATTCTGCTTTAGAGGAAGATTCAAACATCATAGTGCCTTCAGTAGTTAAATTGTCAACTTGTTTTTTCACTTCAGCTCTAGAGGTAACTTGGTGAGCTTGATAAGCCTCTTTGGAACTGGACACTCCCTGGAAATCACCTCCAGTGGTTATAAGATTGTCTCGATGTCGGCGAGGTTGTTCGGGCTTGACGGCCCATCGTTCGGGATAGTCATCACGGTTTCGGGTAGAGCTCACAAACTCTCCTTCTGGGACATGCAGGTTGTCAGGATGTCGTTTTATGACTGCCTTATCAGGAGTCACAGCCTTGAAATCTTCTTTTATGTGGGAGGTTCCCTATAAAACATTTAGGTAATGTTATATATTAACTTTGTTGGTAATAGTTTTTATAGTCGCGTCGCTCTTATTTCCGGCAGCCAATCACGTTGCAGATCGGCTTCATTTAAACGCGTGTGTCTTGTTGATGACGTTATGCACTTCCTAAGGATCGATAAATACTGGATATAATAAATTGTCTGCCATTTTGGTTGTTTCGTCATTCGCAGCAAACAGACGAGGACACTATTTTCCGCACCGTTAAATATTATCATGTTGTAGCTCCTATGAGAGTGAATCAATCGGACTGTAATTTTTAGGGTTCATAGATAAATGTCTTATGAAAGCACAGAAACAAATTCGAAATCAAAATCTTTTTTTTGGAAAATGAGAAAAGAAATACTAACTTCGAAGTTACCCATTCAAAATAGATATTGACACCCTTAAAAGTTAATAAGAGACAAAGTTTTTTTTTTATTTTTCACGTTAGATCGGGTTAAAGCGAGAAAAATATTTAGAAAGAATGGAAATTACTTTTAAAAGTGGCTGCTACTCAAAATATTTACTCGTTTCCGAGTCACTGCGAGTTAAGCAGTTTTTGCCTGACGGACCTCCGTATGCAGAGTTACAACTTCTGTCTATTAGAACTGCGGACTCTCAAAGAAATCATCGCGGAGATTTAAAATTAGTTTTCTAAGTGTTTATATTACTTAAGATTTTCGAGTTGATCATGAATTTTGAATTTTAATTAAAATATTTCTATGAAATAAATAACATCTATACTAATTAAATACTAGTATTCAAAGAAATGAAAAGTATGTCATAGTAGGCTAGTCTTTAAATTTATTATTGGTATTACTGTCACTATTATTATTATTATTATTATTATTATTATTATTATTATTATTTCATGGAATGAACTTCTCTTGTTTTACTTTCCTTCCCTAGCAGAAGAGATAATCCACTCTAAACTGATCAAGATTTGACATTGTTATCTCCGACTTTCTTTCTTTTAACTTTTTCGAATACGTTTGACACTTTACTGAGTCTTGGGCTCAGACGAAAGGTAAAAATACAGCATATTTATTAATATGGGGATTTATATACAACAAAAATATAGGAATATGTATGCATTTATTCGGCAGCGTTAAGTGCCTGTGGCCTTCCCTTTCACTCAACCAGTCGACCTAGTTTGCGCAGTTGGTACAGCGCTGGCCTTCTATACCCGAGGTTGCGGGTTCGATCCCAGGCCAGGTCGATGCCATTTAAGTGTGCTTAAATGTGACAGGCTCATGTCAGTAGATTTACTGGCATATAAAAGAACTCCTGTGGGACAAAATTCCGGCACACCTGCGACGCTGATATAATCTTGGCAGTTGCGAGCGTCGTTAAATAAACCATAACATTTAACATTTCACTCAACCAGATCTACAAAAAATACAAGTATAATAATAATAATAATAATAATAATAATAATAATAATAATAATAATAATTTGAGTGGAAGAGAAGGTCACAAGCACTTAATTTGACTTTATCTGGCATTATTATTATTATTATTATTATTATTATTATTATTATTATAACTTCTGTATTGTATTTATTGTAAATCTGACTGAGTGAAAGAGAAACCCAGAAACACTTAACGCTGCCGAATAAATGCAGTCATATTTCCATATTCTATTGGATATTAATCCCATATTAATAAATATATTTTTACCTTTCATCTGAGCCGAAGACTCAGTAAAGTGTTAAACGTGTCCAAAAAAGTTAAAAAAGAAAGTCGGAGATAACAATGCCAAATCTTTATCAGTTTGGAGTGGATTAGCTCTTCTGCTAGGTAAGGAAAGTGAAACAAGAGAGCTTCATCCCATGAAATGATGATGATGATGATGATGATGATGATAATAATAATAATGTTGATAGTAATACCAATAAATTTAAAGACTACTATGACTACTATTCTTTTAATTTTTCTGAATTTCAAAGTATGTCATACTTGTGTTTAATCGGCATAAATGTTAATTATGTAACAGAAATATTATAATTAAATTTCAAACTCACGATTAAATCGAAAATCTTAAGCAATGGAAACATTTTGAAAACAAATTTGAAATCGCCGCGATGATTTCTATAAGAATCCGCAGTTCTACCAGACAAAAGTTGCCACTCTGCATACGTAAGTCCGCTATACACAAACTTGCATTTGTTTAACTCGCAGTAACTCGAAAACTAGTATAGATTCCGAATAGAAACCACATTTAAAAGTAATTTTCATTCTTTTTGTAAACATTTTTCTCGCTTTGACCCCCCCCCCCCCCATCTAAAGTGAAAAAAGTTTGTCGCTTATAAACTTTTGAGGGTGCCAATGTATATTTAGAACAGGTCACTTCGAAGTTAGTATTTTTTTCTCACTTTCCAAAAAAGATTTTGATTTCGAATTTGTTTCTATGATTTCCTTAGACATTTATCTATGAATACTAAAAATTACAGTGCGATTGATTTATCATCATAGGAGCTACGACATGATAATGTTTAACGGTGCGGCAAATAGCGTCCTCTTCTGGCAACGAAGGAATTAAAATGGCGAACGACAATACCTACTTAGTCTTTACAGAGTCTTCACTTCCTAAGGCGTAAGCAAAGAGAAGGAGCCACGGCGGAAATAATAGCGACGCGACTCTAGGATTAAAAATATAATCTTATTAATTAAGGTTCGACATCACAATCACAAATTAATATTAATTACTTATAGTTTAGATTATAACTTATACCTGGGAAATCAAGAATGTAACTAGTAGAAGTATATGAATTTAACAAGACAATAAAAATAATTGCAGCTACTTCAAGAAGGCAATGAGATGTTTTCAGGCACTGAGTTGTTTTCAGTCATTTCAGAGTAACTGTGTGATGAAATAATTTATTCAATGTAATTGTTTTTAACCATTGTTCATTGTGAATGGATTAGTAGGCCGATCTATGAACCCTTATTTAGGGCGGCTTTTGTTGTTAATAAACGAATTTAATGTTTTATTGAAACTAGAATTACAGTCTTTACTATTAATATGATGAAATGTTACTACCGCTAGCTTAAGTTTATGAATATTTTTTTTATTTAATTCGGTTATGTTTCCTGTAACAAGTTTTTTACTTTATTAGAAAGGAAATTACTCATAATTAGGACTAGTGATGAAATCATGGGATATTGCAGTATTCTTATTTCTGTTTCAATTACATGACTTACCTGAAATTCTCCTCCACCAACAATGAGGTTGTCACTGCGCCGACGAACCTTTTCAGTGCGTTCTACAACCTGGAATTCCCGAAATTCGCTGCGGCTTGTGGTCTCTGAAAACATTTCTCCCTCCAGTTTTGTCCAAGTGTTGCGCCTTATAAGTGGTGGGCGCTCACCTGGTTCACCAGTAAACTCAGTAACAGTCTTGCGTTGACCAGTAAATTCACCACCAGGTTTCAAGTTGTCATCTGGTTTTTTAATATCGGCTCTGTCTCCTTTAACAACAGTGAATTCATTCTTTCTTTCTCCGATGAAATCTCCTTCTGGTTTTAAATTATCTTCTGGTTTTTTGATGGGCGATCGTTCACCTTTTGTGGCTGTGAATTCGTCACGCTTTCGCCCTATGAATTCTCCTTCTGGTTTCAAGTTATCTTCAGGTTTTCTTATTGGTGCCCTTTCTCCCACTGTTGCTGTAAATTCGTCTTTTTTCTTTCCTGTAAAATCTCCTTCCGGTTTTAAGTTATCTTCTGGTTTCTTTATTGTTGCTCTTTCACCTTTTACGGCAGTGAATTCTTCTCTCTTTTGTCCTATAAAATCTCCTTCAGGCTTAAGATTATCTTTAGGTTTCTTAACATCAACTCTGTCACCACGAGTTGGTTGGTAATCATCTTTTGATTTAGGACTGCCTTGAAATTCACCTTCGGGGCGCAAATTATCTTTTGGTTTCTTAACATCAGCACGTTCACCCCTAAACGGCTTGAAATCATCTTTAGATTTAGGAGTGCCTTCGAAATCCCCTTCAGGACGAAGGTTGTCCTTAGGTTTTGTAGCTGTAGGGCGCTGGATTGTGGAAGGTTGATAATCGTCCCTGGATCTGGGTTTTCCTTCGAATTCTCCTTCAGGACGAAGATTGTCCTTAGGTTTTTTAACGTCTGCTCTGTCGCCTCTAGTTGGCTGAAAGTCATCTCTAGATTTAGGGCTTCCTTCAAATTCACCTTCAGGCCTAAGGTTGTCTTGTGGCTTTTTAACACTTGCTCGATCTCCTTTAGTGGGCTTGAAGTCGTCTCTAGACCGTGGAGATCCTTCGAAATCTCCTTCGGGTTTCAGATTATCTCTTGGCTTTTTTACCTCTACTCTTTCACCAGGACCAAACTTTGATAATTGCGGTCTGTCGAAATCACCTTCCAACTTAAGGTTATCAGGATGTTTGATGATATCAGCCCTTTCTCCTGGTCCATATGGTGTAGGTTGTGGTCTGTCGAAGTCACCATCGAGTTTCAAGTTGTCTGGGTGCTTAACAATGTCAGCTCTCTCTCCTGGGCCGTATTTTGAAGGATGAGGCCTCTCGAAATCTCCTTCTGGCTTGAGATTATCTTCCGGTTTTCTCATGGGTGATCTTTCTCCTCTCACCACAGGAAAGTCATCTTTTTTCTTTCCTGTAAAATCGCCTTCTGGTCTTAGATTGTCCTCTGGTTTCTTAATAGGGGCTCGTTCACCTATCATAGCTGTGTATTCATCTCGCCTCACTCCTGTGAAGTCACCTTCCAGCCTCAGGTGATCCTCATGTTTCCTGATTTCGGCACGTTCTCCTCGAATCACAGTGTATTCATCTCGTCTCTCCCCAATAAATTCTCCATCCAATTTAAGATGATCTTCATGTTTTCTGATCTCAGCCCGCTCGCCTCGTACTGCATTGAACTCATTCCTTCTCTGACCTGTAAACTCGCCTTCCAGTTTCAAGTTGTCTGAACGTCTAGTCACATCTGCCCGTTCTCCTCGTACAATTTTGTATTCTTCCTTGTTGTGACTCTGACCCGTGAATTCACCCTCTAAGCGCAGATGGTCCTCATGACGTCGAATCTCAGCCCTTTCTCCCTTAACAACTTGAAATTCTTCTTGAAGACGACTTTGACCAGTGAAGTCGCCTTCGAGTTTCAGGTGATCTTCATGCTTCACTATGGGAGCCCTTTCTCCTCTCACAGGCTTGTAGTCTTCTCTTGTGTGGGGAGATGCTTGAAATTCTCCTTCTAGGCGAAGGTGGTCCTCATGGCGACGAATCTCTGCTCTTTCACCACGCACTACCTGAAACTCTTCTCGAAGGTGGCTTTGACCAGTGAAGTCACCTTCAAGTTTCAAATGGTCTTCATGCCTGACTATAGGTGCTCTTTCCCCTCGTACTGGTTTGAAATCTTCTCTAGTGTGAGGTGAAGCCTGGAATTCCCCTTCTAGACGGAGATGGTCTTCATGACGACGAATCTCAGCCCTTTCACCACGCACTACTTGAAATTCTTCTCGAAGATGACTCTGACCGCTAAATTCGCCTTCAAGCTTCAGATGGTCTTCGTGTCTAACCACTGGAGCTCTTTCTCCTCTTACTGGTTTGAAGTCCTCTCTAGTGTGAGGAGAACCTTGGAAATCTCCTTCCAGATGAAGATGGTCTTCGTACCTGTACCTAAAACAAATTATAATAAAATTAACTTCCGATGCATTTCAAACACAATATTACTTACTGATAAGAAATACAATTAAAGTAATTTCCAGCATTAAAATGGCAAGGAATCAGACGGAAGGTATACGAAATATGAAACGAGGAGAGTAAAGGCCGGTTCACAATAAACCGGGAAAGGAAACGACAACGAGAACGAGAACGAGAACGAAAATAGTGTAAATACATTTATTTTAACAATATGCTCGTTCTCGTTTTCGTTCCCGGTTTATTCTGAATAATGTTAAATACATTTATTTTAAAAATATTTCCGTTCTCGTTCTCGTTTTCGTTCTCGGTTTATTGTGAATCAGCCTTAAGAGTTAACTTATTTTAATGTAAAATAAAAAAAAAATCTCATATAAGTACCCGGGTTTTATTTTCTGCAGAGAAATACAAGTTTTTACAGTTTTAACTGTACTGGGCGATATACGTCATTTATCAGCCTTGCACCATGTTGGATTCATGTCCCACTTACGACTATCATTTCTTGAGGCATATTTCTCGCAAGACTGGGGATCGGAACGGCTCGAAGTAGCGGTGATGGTGATTATTATTATCGTCATAATTAGACTTCGTTGAATTGCCACACGCAGCATGCAATCAGGTTGCCGATGTACGGTAGTATAGAGGAGGTGAGCGACCGCCCGGTCTCGTAGTATAAGCAGTTCATATTAAGAGTTGTGACCGGTTCAAATAGATGGAGCAGCTACAGCTAATGTATACCTATGTAAGCACTTGTTTTTGCATTACTGTGGTTGTTCAGTGCAGACAAGAATTCAATCAAACATACTACAATGAGAGTGTTGCTGTTCCAAACAATTGCCCCTGGAATATCCTTACCCCCGCAGCCAGTCCTGACCCGTTGGGAAACGTGGTTTGATGCTGTTAATTATGATGCAGACTATTACGGCAAAATAATGGAGGTAATTGATGCTTTGGATAGCACAGACAGTTCCGCTGTTGCAGCTGTAAAATCATTGCGTTCTAAACAGCTATTGGAAGATACTCTGTTCATTGATTCTAATTTTACAATCGTGTCCAAAAGCATCACCCTGCTAGAATCGTCTAAACTACAACTCTCAGAAGCCCTTAATATAATGTATAAAGTATCACAAGCCGTTATCCAAAATAACAATTCACTAATTTCAGAAAAAGTAAAATATAAGTTGAGAAAAACATTATTGGTAAAAATTCTGCCTATTCACAACTTCGTATTATAAATTATGTACTATCAGGTCACGACAAGACGTCTGAAGTTGGTGTACTAAAAAGTAGTGATTTCCGTTCTTCAAATATGCACCTATTATATCGTGTGATGTTGAACGTACATTTTCCCAAAATAAGAACTGTTTGAGTGACCATCGGAGGAGGTTCACTTTGCAGTCGCTCAAAATGTACGTAACTCTTCACTGCAATGCACATATTCAAGGATGATGTGAGTATATTACATTACATTTTAAGAGTTAATATATCTCACTATAAAATAATTGTGTATTTACATGTTTAGACATTTCCTACTTCAAAGATCATTCCATATATTTCTTGAATGCAGGATACAGGTTTTATTGTAACCGCAGTATACTGCTCAGTGTTTACATCAGAGGCATACTCCATCCGTTGCACGTCTCCTTCTCATACAGTCTATACCGAGTGCGTAGTAAACCTTACGATTCTCGTGGGAATTCCACGAAGTCTAGTCATAATCATAGAGGCAATATAATAATATACTGTATATTTAATTAAAATGACGGTACCCTATCAGATATTGACGACCGTTAGTCTACGTAATAAAAAAGAACTGTATTTGAAATGTGAGGGAAAAATATTTTGTCTGGAAAGAACATAGAGCATGGCATACGATCGAGTTCCTAAGACAGCAGTATAATATAATCACTAGGCTTGTAATATTGGGGACCGATTACACAAGATGACTGCAGCACGGTTCATAGGCCGGGGTCGTGAGCTAGTACGAGGACATTGACTTGGTTCTGCGATCGATTACGCGAATATCAAGGTGCACATAGGGTAAAGATTGGTAATATTGTGATGTGAGTAATATTGTGATAATTCTTGCTGAGAATTTATTACAATTTTACTGAGCGAGAGGAAGATCGATTTTTTTTTTGCGTCAACGTATTAAGAGAATATTCATGGAGAAGCTGCTGCACAAAACCAGCCATTTTCTCACTCAGTAAAATTGTAATAAATTCTCAAACAGAACTATCACAATATTACGCGTATCACAGTATTATCAATCTTCATAAATAAATCTGGGCAGCTCTGAAAGTAAATATACGCTACATAGCATTACAAATATATTTTTACGTACCTTTCGTTATGTGCAGAAGAATTATCATATAATTATTCATAGGTTTGAGCTTCCTTTTTTCTTTTCTTGTGCTACAATGTCTCTGTATATAATATCGCTTGTCACCTCGTAAGTTTATATTACATAATTTACATGTAATGTTCCCGTCATTCACTTCAAAACACTCGCCAAATTCCACTGCAAAAATATTCGACTGAGAACCTTCAAACTTCGGCATTATTATTCAGCAGGTACATTGTTTACGCATGCTACGGTAGTGACTGGCGAACAGAGTATTCAGCAGATAAACTGTTTATGCATGCTGAAGACTGACTGGTGAACGGATAGACAACTGGAAACCATCGTAACGCACCCTATCGGTCACCAACATTACAAGCCTAATAATAATCAAATGTAAGGTATTCAGGCATGTGAAGGAAGAGATAAGGAGGGCAGTAGAAACAAGAAATTTGAGTCCTAGAGTTCCAAAACCTGCCTTGTCCACTTTTTCAATTTTTCAGGTATTAAAAAAACTGTTTAGCCATATTTTCTGCTGAACCTTAATAAAGGACTTTGTTGTTTTGAAAGATGTAATATTAAAAACAAATATTATTTTGTAAGTAAAAATGCGGGTAATATCAATAATGTAGACATACGATAGAAATTAAATATGGAGAAGACATATTTTGGAATGGACTATTGGATAACACAACATTTTGAATAAACACATCAGGATTTGGAAAGTTTTGGAACTGATGTAGGAACTTACGATTAAAACTAGAAGGTTAAAACTGGTATCCATAAGGAGAACAGTATAATAAAAATACCATGACTCGGGGTTGACCGAGACTTTTGTGTGTAGGCCTAACTTTTGCGAGTAACAATTGAGCCGTTCAGAGCAAAAGTGATGTAAGTCGAAAATGGGTAATGAGGGTTAAAGTAAACATTCTGTAAAATACAGCGCAAAGTAACAATTAATATTCAATTTATTTAAACCATTAGTAGTCAGTGGATAGCAAGAAGGACATATTAATTGCTACTTTGCGCTGTATTTTACAGAATGTTTACTTTAAACCTCATTACCCAACAATGACTTACACCACTTTTGCTCTGAACGGCTCAATTAACCCACAGTACAACAAACTGCTGAAAAACTCAGTACGCGAAAATCATCTACAAGAAATGATTAAGGAATCTATCTGAAAAGGTCGTTATTATAGAATACATGGCATATCCGACTTTATAAGGTCAATCTGATATCATCTCTGACCGAACTTCATTGGGAAGTTTCCGTTTTCTCTGTAGTATAAAAGACCCTGTCAAGCCTCAGCTCTCAACTCAATTCCTTAGTAGCTTCGTACAGATTTTTTTTACCAGTTTTTAACTACAAAATTACATTATTCTTACGCACTTATCACAACAATTATTACAAATCATACGACTTCTAGAAATTTGATTCTTTACAGTTCAATTTTGCATTCTAATGTACAGTCTTAAAGAATTTATAAAACTGGTATGATTTGTAACAATTGTCGTGATAAGTCCGTAAGAAAATTGTAATTTTTTTAGTTAAAAATAAAAATAAAAAAAAATGTAAGAAGCAACTATGGAATTAGCGACACGCTTTTAGTTTCAAAACACTAGCCAATTAAAGAAATTATACTTGTGAATAGTTCATTCTGTATTTGTAATATTCATTTACTCTTAAAACTGAAGAAAAATGGTGTTTTACAAACAACTTCAAATTTTTGTACCGGTAATTTTGAAAATATTAAGAACAGGACCCATGTTTATATGACGTTTTATGCTCAAAATAACTTTGGAAATATGCTCCGTAAGTGGCGGTAACTCCTCATGTATATGTAGCATAGTAATCTGCGGATTTATTTATTTACTTATTTATTTATTTATTTATTTACTTATTTATTTATTTACTTATGTACTTACTTAGTTATTTAGGGTGCTATGCATAGACATTTCGCTAGCCCTATCATATCACTAACACTGGTTTATGAATACGAAAAACGTTAGTTCGCTGATCATCCACCGGATGCCCGCGCTAAGAATGTCTATGAATATATCCCTTACTTATTTACCTATTTACTGATTTATTTATTTATTTATTTATTTATTTATTTATTTATTTACTTACTCTGGCGGAGTTAAGGCCAACATTTATGGAAATGAGGGAGCTTTGAAATGAGCCTGGAGTAGGCAAGTTTGGAAAAATTCTATTGAGGATAAGGCATCTGGTGGAATAAAACTAAATTTTTCATCACAATTTTAAATCGGATCAGATATTATAATATGGAATGCACTAGCATTGCTAACTCATTTTCTGATTTCTGAGGAGAAGGCAGGTTTTGGAACTATAGGATTCATTTGTTATTAGACATACAAGTTTCATTAGAATAAAACAAATGAGTAACGAAATTATAGGAAATTAGTGGCTTGTGCAGCAAATGCTGCATACTAAGTTCGTCAGACGTTCAAATAAAAATTTTTCAGACTTATTTTTTTTTAAGAATACCAGACATTTTGAAAGTTATTTGCTGTCGCAATAATGAAACATACTCCCTCTGAATGTTTTTTTTATGCCAAATACTTTTTCTTCAACCTATCCATCTTCAGTTTTTGAGTTTCAACGCGAAAACGCAAGTAACAATGTCAGGACGATCAGTGGGTTTTTCATGTGGGAGTAAAGCAATAGCTATTTCAGGTCATTGTGGATTATAGGGGAAAGTTAAAAAAAGTCAGGTTTGCTATGCTTTCGAACAATACACATAGAATCTTGGCTTAGCTGCTGCATGTAGAGCTTGAAATGCAGAGGGTAAAATCATTTTATCCTGCTAAGATATCTTGCTGAAATGATCGGGAGACTACATAATTTTGTAGGCTTCTTATTTTATCAGTAACTAATACCTTTTGGTCTTTCCTTAAGAACTGTAATTTTTGCGCTCTCTCGAGCCAATATTGAAGAGAATGACGCATTTAAATATCTACACCACACCGCCATTAAATATATGAAAAAGACCCAATGCCACTTGATTAATAACTATAAAAATATTTGATTTTTAATAGCAATATTATTATCTTACGTACGTTTTGTAGTTTTATATACAGTACATATATATGGCCGCCACTCAGTAAATTATAGAAATGAAGATTTAATTTAAGATATTATCTGCATCTACTTACATAACCCCAAAACGTTTCACTTTCATATCATCAATATAGCATTAATATGTATAATTAATGAAAAATAGTCACGTCATGACATTAACTGTAATAATATTTCATTTCTAATCGTAATAATGTAATCAAACCACCTCAGGTTTTGTAGATTTTAATATCCAATAATCCTAGTTTAAAACAAAAGATTTTATAGCCTCAAATACAACAAAGTCATAATAGCTGTACTCAGAAAATTACACACCGCAGAATCAGACCTGTAAATTACTTTTAGCAAGTCTTGAAATTTTAAAATTAAATTTTAACTCTAAATATGTCAGCAATCCTGCAGGTCATGGCCTTCGTGTAATTGTGTAATAGCCTATTGTTTACTGTAGTTTGTGTTTTGTTTTATACTGAAATGCAAATAATTAGTTCTCAAAACTGACGAAAGATGGATTTTGGAAAATAGGAAAATTATGTAGGAAAACTAATACTTCACTGAAAGTTGCTATTTTTCTGAAAATCCTTGGATGCCAAGCTTCAAAATGACAGGTCTTTCATTAAAATCCGTTCAGCCGTTTTCCCGTAATTTCCAATACCAGTTCAAATTATATATTTAGACTAGTGGCTTGTGCAGCAAATGCTGCAAACTAAGTTCATTAGACGTTCAAATAAACATTTTTCAGATTTATTTTCAATGAAGAATACCAGACATTCTAAAAGTTATTTGCTTCCATAATAATGAAAGATACTCTCGAGCCAATACTGAAGAGAACCACGCATTTAAATATCTACACCACACCGCCATTAAATATATGAAAAAGACCCAACTCCACTTGATTAATAACTATAAAAATATTTGATTTTTAATAATATTATCATCTTACGTAAGTTTTATAGCTTTCAGTAACATATACTATATATATATATATATATATATATATATATATATATATATATATATATATATATATATATATAATACAGCCGCCACTCGGTAAAATATAGAAATGAAAAATCTAATTTAAGATATTCTCTACATCTACTTATATAACCCCAAAACGTTTCATTTTCATATCATCAATATAGCATTAATATGTATAATTAATGAAAAATAGTGACATCACGGCATTAACTACAATAATATTTCATTTCTAACGGTAATAATGTCATCAAACCACCTCAAATTTTGTAGTTTTTAATATCCAATACATAGCTGTACCCAGAAAATTACACACCACAGAATCGGACCTGTAAATGATTTTTAGTAAGTTAAGTTTTTAATAACCAATTTAATTTGAGCTCTAAATATGTCAGCATTCTTGCAGATCATGGCCTTCGTGTAATATTGTTTACTGTAGTGTGTGTTTTGTTTTATTCTGAAATGCAATTAGCTAGTTCTCAAAACTGACGACAGATGGATTTTGGAAAATAGGAAAATTATGTTGAAAAATTGACATTTCACTGAAAACTACTATTTTTCTGAAAAACTTTGTGTTCCAAGCTTCAAAATGAGGGAACATTTATTAAAATCCGTTCAGCCGTTTTCCCGTAATTTCCATTACCAGTTCAAATTATATATTTAGATGATTTAAGAATAAGCTAAATAATATACACAAACACAGATGCACAAAATATAGAATGAAGAACGAGTTTATGTTAATAAAAAAAAGGGAACCTTTTAATTGTCGCACTATTTTGTTTCAGAATTATTCTTAATTAAAGTAGGCTATGCGCTTTGCATTGCAGACGTACCTGGTCTGTCTCTCCGCATGCTTCTCGTCATAATCTGCCCGATAGGCGGACACAGTATCAATTTGTCCGTCGGGCAAGTCCAGAGCGGTGTGTAGACGATGCAGTTTGGGGCGCTGCACCTCGTCTGGGGAGTACGCGTGGTACGCGGCATGTGACTGGGATGTTATTCCACTCAGCCCGGCGTCTGACTGCACGTCGAAGGGTGCGCCCTGTGCTTGTTGTCGGTGCGTACATCGATGGCGGCTGCAAAGTAAGTACGAGCATCAATATAAGTACACTTGTCAATCTAGCAGATGACGTAAATAATTATTATGCAGTGAATTCCTTCTATGAGGCAATGAATTACCACGAAAATAGTCTTAAGGGACTATCAGACGATCAATATTGTCAATGCAGTTAATGAATATTGACAAACTGCATTGGCCTCATACGATCAATATCTTTATTGATAATACTAGCCGTACCCGTGCGCTCCGCTGCACCCGTTAGAAATAAATATAAAGTAATTACATAATTAAAATAGAACATTTGATCCAGTGAACATTCGTGTTTGATAGAAGGATAAATCGTTTAATAGCCTATGTTACTTAATTTAAATTGCATCCAAATAATTAAAATGCGATCATTTTTGTCCAGAGATCACTCATTTGGTGCAGTGACAATTCCTTTAACATGTTTCTTAATTTTTATTACATGCAATCATAGTTTAATGAACATTGACATCATTTAGATTTAATGTGTATATTTATTTTACTTGTTATATGTTTCCATTTAATTATGGTAATAACTTCATTTTAACCCTTGTTTTCTACGTATTCAGTAAATGGCGCTTGGCCCACTATGGTTCTGAACCCTTCAAATAACTTAAATTATATTATATAATATTACATTACATTATAAATTATATTATATTATACTGTTACTGTAATAACATTATAGCCTTATGTCCATCTAGAGAAACTACACTTTCCAATGGTGAAATAATAATTAATTATACAAATCGGTTAATTTAGCTTCCGATATTACTTCATACAAACACAGAAACATTCTCTGTAGGGTATCTTTCATAGCTTTCGATTGTTGCTGTCCAAGGCCCCTTATAGACGAAGTCATTTGTTTTTTAATTCATTACACTGCCTTAGATGGCAGTTATTTTAATTTTAAAACTCATTTATCTCATTAAATATCAGTCCTATCAAAATTTTTCAAGGAATAAAACTTACCGCAAATTATTTTTAAAGAAACTTTTGTTATGTAACATTTTTCACAAAAATCAAGAATAAGCGAGATATTTCGATTTATTTAATTCAGGCCCCCTTATAACCCTCCCCCTTTTAAATAATGTATTTTGAATGCCATATAGCCTAAAATCTAAGTTACAACGAACTTAATTTATATTCCAATTTTCATCGAAATCCGTTCAGCCATTATCGCCTGAAAAGGTAACAAACATACAGACAGACAGACAGACATACAAACAAACAAAAATTTCAAAAAAGCGATTTTCGGTTTCAGGGTGGTTAATTATATATGTTAGGACGAATTATTTTTGGAAAATCGAAAATTACCAGAAAAATTTCGGCTACAGATTTATTATTAGTATAGATTATTTAGTTTCTGGCTGGAATTCAACAGTATTAGATCAAAAGAAAGATTGTGCAGTTTTTGTTTTGGATTTAGCATTAAAATTACCAAAGAAAAAAAAAACAGAGTATGAAGTAGGGACTGGTTTAAAGGAGAAACACCTTTCCCCACGTCAATTTCTTAAAAGAAGTTCGTATAACCACTCCAAACATTCTCAAGTTATTTTCGCATGACTAGCACGTGTTTCAAAGAACTGTTAGACTTATACTTCGTTCCATAATGTCTGACAGGCAAAGTAAATATTGCCGGCAGAGGAGAAAAGTACAGGGACATCATTTTATTTTTACTTCAATTTTTATTGTACCTGAGTTTTCGAATGTACTTCACTTCTACCCCTTCTACTAATGAAGTTCCAACTGTTCTCCACACAGAACCAAGGCCGCATATAGTAAACAGTACTGAGTTAGTGAGTATAGTATGTTCCAGAAATATGTTCGCGTTTTCCAGTGACGAAAGAGCTTTCAATATTGAATCATATTTTCGCACAGATATTGTTGTCCGTTCACCTAAGTCGCATCCCGATCTCCCCCACCTGCTTCTGCTCGCCCCTCTGTAAAGGCTAGTGGCTGGGCTCTCTTAGCTCTTTTCTGAAAACATTAATTTCTGTTAGGAATTGGATGTATACGTAATATTATACAACTGTTTAAAATAACTTAAATAAAAGGGCCTCGTTAAGTAATTAACTGATTACGTGATTTGCCCCCGTTCTACGACCCTGCGACATAACCACTTGGACGGAGAGTAGATAGCATGTCTGAGTAATTTTATCTGTGCGGGTCGGGCAGAAGTGAAGGCTGAATTTATAGTACGTAAGGTACTCTTTTATAGAGTAGGTACAGAATTATTTCAACACGAGTTACTAGTACGAAGGACGAAACTGGTAATTGGAATTAGATGCAATAGTCTATAGTACGATAATATGGACAAAAGAACTGAAGCCTGTATCGAAATGAACGGCCACCATTTTCAAAAAGTGTTTAAATATCCATATTATCATTATTTTTCAATTTAACTTCATTCTCTATATCGTACGCTAATGTGCTGTACACAGTATAATATACACTGCATAATGAATACGTTCGCATAGATAACTCAGTTCGTGAGTAAAAACACTTATTGTTAATACTGTACTGTATTTTGATTAACCAAAAACCTAATGAAAATTATCAAACTCAAAATTGCGATATTTCCTAGTTTAGTAAATGGATGAACTACTTTTCTTCCCTCCTGTACTTAGTAAAGTGATTTGTTTGTATTTTACGCCAGCGTCATGGAACTCCAGTCGTGGAAGGGGGTAGCAAACGGTGTTTCCGGTTCTCAACCAAAGGTATAGCCAGGTTAATATTAAAAATGTTAGTAAAAATAAAATGATGTCCCTGTACAATTGCTATTCACCAATGCTGTCATAGAGGTCATAAGGGGCCATACATCGTATGGGAAATTACAATTTTTTTAATTAATCATATGGGGAAAAGAAAATTTTGTCCGTATGGACCCATACGGCATATGGGTACCTAAGTTTTGTAAGCGGAGATCTGTACAGTTCTTAAGATCATTTCTTGCTGTTCCTCATGCATTTTGTTTCATGTTCATAAACAAAAATTGTCCACCTCTGCAGCACTGGAATCCAGAATCATATAAAATAATGGTTGAAAAACAAGAAGTGCTACAAATACACACTCCAAGACTTATCGAGACAAGTGTGCATCTATGGTGGTGCTACATGATATATTCTTTAAATAAAACTTGTTGTACAATAATGTAAAGCAAAACAATTTATTTCTTTAATATTAAAACATCATTAAATGACAGTCGGAGAGATAGAGAGAGGAGAGTAAAATATATTTCAAAGGAGAAAACACGGGTTGGGGCGTATGGCCAAGAAAAAAAATTACCATGACAGCACTGTATTCAACCAATGGCAAAAGTCTCAGTCCACGCTTGTCTCGATGTTGGGCGGGGGTAGAACGCTTCAGACCACCCAACTTCAAGATAAGCGTGGAATGAGATCTCGGCAAATATACTTCTCCCTCTCTCTGCCGAAATGTTTACGTCTTCTGTCAGACATTACGGAACTAAGTATAGTAGAACCAGCAGTGGCGGCTAACAGCGCAAAATGACACCTTCTTGAGAGAAACAAGCTACAAATTAGCCTAGGTACATGCATACATGTAAGAACAGGTAGTGTTAGGGTTGGCCTTCCCTTTTGTATAGCAATAATCTGTTTTTGTAAACTGAGTTTCCTAAATTGTCCAAAATATAATAATGTTTTCAATTCCATTCATTGTTGAATAATTGCACAAATTAACAATTACAAGGAAATTCACAACCTCGCAGCATTTTTCGCACACACTACAGCATCACACGTGTTGGAAAAGAACAGCCACTAACACGTAACCGGAACCGTTTTACGGAAATGGGAATGAGAAATATCTGTTAGGAAAGCGAGAACACTGCACCCACTCACATGGTTGTGTTGCCACATGTACATTTTACAAGTTCAGTATCACATCCTTTTGAAGAATGTCAATGGGAATGGGAAATAATCTGTTAGAAAAGCGAGAACACTGCACCCACTACGAGTCTGTGTACATTTTACAAGTTCAGTATCACATGCTTTTGAAGAATGTCAGTTCTTGTAAAGTCATACTACCATTATTGTTCAAAGCTGCCCTTGGCCGATTAATTTTTTATGTTAAAATAATGTAGTTTGCAGTACCTTCAATTTCAAATGTATTTGTACAAATTGACAACTTGGCTGTTGTCCTAGTAGACAATGAATGGAAGTGAATTTCAGAGGCCGAAAAGATCTGCGATACTAACGTAGAACTAACTACTTCCTTTTTGTTTTATATAAATCCAACTTCAACTTTCAGATATCCTCGAAAGTTTCAAACCATGAATATAGCTTATATAAAGTGGAATGAATAATATATTTTTATTTATAATTAAAAAAAAAAGTTTATATGGTGTCTTTCATAGCTTTGCGTTAAAACTGTTTTTATTGTGTCTCCTCCTAGATGCCGTGTTATAGTCTGGTTGAATGCAGCATCGTTAGATGGCAGCGGTAGCGAGCTTGCTGCACGACCAGTCGGTTTCTATTTCCCGCCATGCGCTGATTCAGAGGTGGGTCTCCTCCCTATCCGTTCATTTACTTGCTTTAAAACCCTCTTTCTTTCTCTGGCCGCTAGCGCGCTGTTGTCTATGTGTGTTACCTACAGCAAAGGAGGAATGGATTGACTTTCCTCCACACAAACAATCTCGCATCCTTCTCACAGTTTTCTAGCAGCACATGAGTGCGCGTGGTTTAAAACTCGATCAATCGAGGTTTTCTCATAGCTGTGAACTTAAAAATTATCGAATCTTCCTCGAATTTCAAGGCATATATTTCATTTGGTATTTACTTTCAAAAAAAGAAAAATGTGAGGAGGACGTTCCTCCCTTCCCTCCCCCGAGGAATCGCCACTGAGAACCAGTTATAGTGAAAGGTCATTTCACTAAACCGGTCAATCTACTTCAGCACACTTTCAATAATAGTGACAATATTGCAATTTTGACTAATATTGATCGTCTGAGAGCCCCATATTATCTCTGCGTATATAAAATACAAGCATTCTTTTGTAAAATACAGGGAGATTATCGTACTGCGGGATTTCACTCACGGCTCGTGCGGCATTCGCCGGTAGCTTATCAGCGTCTGCCTTGCATTTCATACGCGCTCCGTTGCACAGCGTAATAACCTCCCGTTATATGTTCATTCTGGCAATACCTGTATTTCAAGTCCTTAATTTTCAGACACCGAGCGGGATGGTCGAGGCGGTATGGTCTCGAATTCGGAAGGTCCGAGTTCAAATCCCAAGGCCAGCCAATCTGAGTGTGAGTTTTTTTTTTCAATGCCGAATTTGAATTTAATTTCCATCTACCCCCAACCTTCTGTCCGTTGTCTATATAGGGGTTCGTGTTGTCTTTAGGAGGTGATCCTTGCGTCAAGTTGATCCCTCACCAGGGGAATTCCTACATTGTCCATGTCTCGTGTGTAATCCTAAAGAATTATCCTTTCCCTACGAGCACTGATACTCATGCTGACTACTCTGTTTACAATACGAGTTTCCCACACCTGTGCTTAGATCTCTGACGGATGTTGTCATATTTGTGCTGAGCACAATAAATTCTGCCGTGGAGCAAATTATATCCTTATAGCAGTCATGTCAAAAGATGCCTATAAGCGCAAGTGCGCGCTTTAGAGCTCAGGAGAGCCCAAACGCTTTACAGGGAAACGGAAAGAGACAGACGAAAGAGGTAGTATATGCCGCTTGGTCGAGCTATATACAGGGATGGCCAGCATTGATTCAATGGATAAAGGAAAGAGAACTTATTGAAACTGTACCCATGTTAATTTTTAGATTTGTCTGAGAAGTATAAGTGCATTATAAGAATTTAAGTTTCAATATTAATGCTCATTTTTCACGAATTTCCTTTTTATTCAAAAGCAGTATTTTCTCAACTTTTTACAGAAAGGTGAAATTTTCTGATGTGTTTATTTAATAGCCTTACAGGTACTGAAACAATGTTTTCGTAAATCTAATATATCGTAAATATGTATTACTGAAGATACGTATTGGAAATTTTGAAAATATTCGCATGGAAAATGTCTGTAAGAAAATGAATTAACAAAGCAACTACTGTTACATCATAAATAAACGATACGTGCCCATGTGTTGTAAAAACGTGAGCTCTATAGCTTCAGCAGATTTTGAGAAAATAATTTAATAATCTGAAGATAGGAAGTTGCTCACCAATATCACCTTAAAAGCATAATGCGATAAGAGTTTTGTTACGTAATATTAGTTACAGTTGAAACATATACCTACTGTAGGTAACTTTCCTTTGTACTATAATATTGTTTTTATTAGTTCCTTGATTACTTTTATGAGGCTAAAGATATCATCAATATCAATTCAAACTTATCATGTCATACTCAATCTCTTTCTTTGGGATATCACTTTTTATGAATGATGTTTCATTCACTTAATATAGTATAGTTTTACTACTATGAAATTTGTGTGAATATTCCTTCTTAACTCTTTAATATGTTATTAACTGCAATACTAAGAAACTGGTCTTAGTACTTGTTTTACAGACAATATAGATAATATCAAACAGCAATAACCATATAAAATAACGACATAAAATTTGACGTTCTGTTTGAAGTTTGTACACCACTGTTTTCTTAATCCAACAGGCTTCTTACTCATACACACAAACCTTGCTCCTTCCATACCTAGCCTTGAGGGCAGGGCATAGTTGCGCCACACGGTCAGATAAAATGCAGCATATAAAAAAGGGTCCCTGTTTTGTGGGCATAATTGCGCCCCGTTCCCATCAGGTAGAGAAAAAGGCATGGCATAGTTGCGCCCCGATGAAACAGGTAGAGAAAAAGACACAACGGAAACTCGAGCCTCGTAATCAACTAACCTTATTGATTTCTTATTCGATTTATATTCATTATCGGTACCGTTAAAATGAACACCATGGAGTTGGCAGTATTTTATTAACTGTTTTTCTACTGTTTATGCAGTGATTATCGATAGCCTACCGTTAAAATGAACACCATGAAGTTGGCAGTACTTTATTAATTGTTTTTCTACTCTTTATGCAGTGATTATCGATAGCCTACCGTTAAAATGAACACCATGAAATTGGCAGTACTTTATTAACTGACATATTCAAATGAGTGAGCCGTTGGAATATGGGGCCTTAGCAGTCTTGATATTTTATTAGTGATTTTCACACTGTCTGTGGCGTATAGTGAGGTTAATTTAAAATGAATGTTAAGTTTAGTGAAAAGGGTGAAGAGTTAATTGATAATGGTTCTTAGTTTCAATTTTCGAAACCCTGTACCGTAGGGTTAAGATATCGATGTACAAACAAAAAATGCAGTTCATTTATTGTGTGTGATCAATAAAAAAGTGTTATTTTAAATAACAAAATTGATCATACGCTAGGCCTACCTGATTTCAATGCAGCTATCACTGTAATATTTTTAAGTAATTTATTTATTTTATGACAATCACTTTCGTGTGTACTATGCCCATCGGGGCGCAACTATGCCATGTCCATCCTGCTACCTGATTTCTTCGGGGCGCAACTATGCCATGTCCCATCTGCTACCTGATTTCTTCGGGGCGCAACTATGCCATACCGGCGCTTGATACCCGCGCACGACGTCAAGGTCAGAAAAATACGCTTGCTTTGACATCATTGCCCTATAGGCTACTTAGCATTTTTTCCCTGCCATTCTCACTCTACCAATGTTCCATTATTTTCGTTTCACCACTTCACGATTTCTGACAAATCTTCACAGTTTTAAACAGATACCAACTAAACACTAACAACAGAATAGAGATTCCACTGTGACATGGTGCATATCAATGGACCCTTTCGTCGTGCAGAGCCGCGCTTGTATTTGCCTGATGCGAAAACTTGAGTGAAGTTCTGAATCGCGTGACGTGATACCGTATCGTGCTCCGGCAGTAAAGCAGTTAGTCTTTGTGATTGTTTTGCTGTTTTCGCCGTGAATAACTAGTGGATTAGTCCCCATTTTTGAGGGCCAAGTGAACCATCGAGCCCGTGAAGACAGTTATAAGTTATACTTAGACTACACCTGTTACAAGATGAGGTTATTAAAGGCTTTTTATTGCACCGTCTCTCTTCTTACCGATTAGAATCCGCTTCAGTTGTGGTATGTTTGTGGTTTAAAGCGATTTAATTTGAAATGTAGCGATTAATAGTCACGCAAATGAACATATTTTAATAATATGTGTATCTAATGCCTATCCAATTCACTTTGCATGATTCGAGTTCCGCATACTGTGGATAGATGGCAGGACTGTGACACATTTTCAAATTGCACACCACTTCGACGGGCCACGTTATGCATTATGTATATCTGTGGAGAGTTATGTTGTGTACTAGGGGTGAGTGTATGTTAATGCTCATGTTCCGGGGTCCAGCACCGAAAGTTACCCAGCATTTGCTCATATTGGGTTGAGGGAAAACCCCGGAGAAAACCTCAACCAGGTAACTTTCCCCGACCGGGAATCGAACCCGGGCCACCTGGTTTCGCGGCCAGACACGCTAACCGTTACTCCACAGGTGTGGACAAGAATAATTATTGTACATAAGATTTATTTATGATATGGCGTTAGCAGAAGAGGAGACGATACTAAGGGATATGGTACTGGAGCTAAGTGATAGCTGTGAGCAGTATGAGATGAAGATAAATGCAAACAAGACAAACACCATGGTTATTGGAAGAAACATAAAGAAGTAAACGTGCGAATTCAAAATGAGGCAGTGGAACAAGTGGACAGCTTCAAATACTTGGGGTGTACTGTAATTAGTAAAATGGGCTGCTATCTGGAAGTCAAAAGAAGGATAGTAATGATAATGGAAACTTTAAATAGAAAAAGGAGCATCTTCTGCGTACCTTTGGAAAAAGAACAATGGAAGAGACTAGTGAAGTGCTTTGTATGGGGTAGACTTATGAACATTACGACAAAGTGAAGAGAAACGATATTGTTCTGAAAAAAGTTTAGCTGCACTTTCATTCCTTGTATAGAGTGTGGAGGAGGACAGACGGGTAAGATGAGTTTTCTTTTGTGCGGTTATTATTTCAAGAAAATTCCCCTAGAGGCTCCACTTGTAGTAGTTGATCGCCTTGGTGGATGATACGGAGCACTAGTTTGCCTTTGATTTCTGCAATGACAAGACAGATAATGATGAATTGTAAAGATGCGATGTAGTATGACAGGAAAAAATGGAGTACCGCGAGAAAAAGTCTCCCATCATCTCTATCCACTGCAAATTATACTTGGATCAACCGGGATCTGAACTCTGTCTTCGTCTCTAATGTGCTCATTCACTGCTATTAAAGCTTTTTTTTTATTGTATCCACAAACACGCACCTCTATTTCGTACAAGAAGTTGGTTAAAATTAAAAGCAACAATAAAACAGAAGTCTTTAAGACTTCATACTCCTGTTTTTTAACATTTCTCTTTCTTAACTTGGAGGCCGATTATTATCGCTAGAGCTGAACTGACCGTAAGTAGGTGAAGGTGAAATTGATGTGGGCTGTGGAGAACATCGTCTAGAATGCTGACACACGCTAGTTATGACCTCAGCACTAATATACGTACAGTATGGGCAATACTGGGTGTTCAGTTCAAAATGTGTCTTGGCTCGCTGTATGCCGTCATGTGGCTAGCTGATGAGCCTAGAGAATTCAATCTTCCTACACTTCCGCAGCTCAGGTGTATAATCTAAGAGGCAGAGAAGTTGGCTAGCAAGTACGGCGTTCATTCTGAAGAGTACGTGCCGATTCGTACGGTAACGCCGGTAGTGGCAGGAATGTGAACTGTTTGGAAATACGTACTGTCGGGATATGGGGAGAGGGTTAAGAAGATTACTTACGTATTTGTTGACATTAACTTCGACGGTCAACATGGACACGGAGCATTTGATTTGTGTTGTGGAATGTTACCGTACGCAACCGATGATAACAAATACCCTGCGTACGACTTGCCGGCGCAAAACACAGTTCGAAAGAGGTTATGGTAGCACACAGACCGTACAGACCGCCATCTGTTGCTACGACGTTCAAGTTATACCGTACAGCGTACACGTTCTCAAGTTCAGATTGAAGAACGCCTTAAATAATAGGCAACTTCTCTAACATATAAACTGAAACTCGCTTCAAATCGGTGACCCAACAACAGTGACGTCATGACACACTTTGAAATGAACACCCAGTATTGTTTCTGCACATACTAAAGCAGAATGACCATTTGTATTCTTGATTCACTAATTTATCCTAGGCATTGATAATAATGTTTACTGGACTTAATTCTAGTCGATATGTAGCCCCGAAATGCTGGCTGTTTCTACATCTATGACAGTGTAGTAACCTAAAAATTTCGTACTACGTACTAATATTGGCGACTGGCTATCTCAATTGGTAGAGCAACTGGGTACGGATTAGAAGGTTCCGGATTCAATCCCGGGTTGAGGCAGGATTTTTCTTGTCAAAACTTCCAGAACGGTTCTGGGGCCCACTCGGCTTCCTGTCAAATTGAGTACCGGTTCTTTCTTGAGGGTAAAAGTTACTGTAACGCCCATATAAAAAACACACACACACACAAATGTAAAAATCCATATAAACCAGGACAGTTGACAAAAATCTCAAACCGTCTGCTAGCTCGAGAAGGGAACGGACGTGGCAACACTGCATAAAACTCAATAACTGTCTCCTACCAGGCAGACAGTAATCGTATCTCGTAGCAGCAAACCATTTTTTTTAACCTAGTGACTTGTACCGATCGGAGGTGAGTAAATGTCTTACTTCATATTTTTAACCTTTCATTTTAATACTATTTTTTTTTTGTAGGATTGGTATTTCTAAGATTATTTTCTTGTATTTTTATTCGTATTTATTTTGCTAATAATTGTAACATAAAATATAATATAAACAGATAAAACTTCAGCTCACCCCTGAAAGAGTGGAACTCGTGGTCAGGGGCGGATTCCTGAATTTAAATTAAGTATATAATACTATTTGTCTTATGTCTATTACACAATAAGAATATATAAATATAAATTTACAATTTTTCATTATTTATAAAATCCATAACTTTTTAATTTAATACTAAAACTATTAGAATTGACAAGATTAAGATATAAATATGAATTTGTTATATTTTCTTGGACCTAAATTACTACTATGATTAAATACTGTAGCAGTGTTGCATTTTGGTTCAAACAAGCTTAAAGAATTCATACCTTTCGTTTCATAACTACTGTATGAGAATACAATTCAAAATTATTTCGATTTTTATGTATGAATTTTATTAATACAATATAATAAATTTGTTTTATATTAAGAACATTAGCCTGAAAGCAATTTTTGATGTGGAAAATCAATAGGTTTATGAAGACATATTTTAATTATTTTCTTCTGTAATAAATAAAGTGGATTAAAATTGGTTTTAAATAAGCTACCCCATCCTATAATTCCATACATAATTATCGATTCAAATGAAGTTAATTATATTGTGCGTAAAAAACTTATTGACAAGTAATTCCTCAATAAAATAAAATAAAATATTATTTTACGTAATTACAAAGGTAATTAATGTGTTGAGTCCTAAATTATGCCTAAATATTTAACTTCAGAGGACTCCTTAATATAATCGGACATTTACATTTACATTTGTTTGTGAAATTTGATTTTATGAATTTTTCAACGAATAAAAAAATGATTACACTTTTACAATAACTTTAAATATCGGAAACAGTAGTCATTAAGGTGTAGTGACATTTCATGGTGATGCTTATCGTTAAAAATTGTAAGACAACGATTAAGGCATACCACAAGGTTAAAAGAAAATGTCGAAACAAAAGGTACTCACAATAGTGGAGACAAAATTCAGAGTGCAATAAAAATATGGCATTATTCACGTACAAAAGTGCACGCGTAAGGTCAAAGATTCATTTTCGGGGAGGGGGGGACATTAGAAATGAATTGAGGGGGGGGGGGAAGAAAAAAAAACGAATCTGTGACACCCTAGTAACTTAGAACTTTCTGTAAAAACATTTACGGAAAACGTAAGGGAATCTCTTCCTCCTGATCCCAAAACCACTGAAGAACCTATACTTCAATTAAATAGTCTTAGTGCAGTGATTAATACGGGTGAACAATTTTGGAAGAATCATCGATTCCGCTATGCACCACACATGGAAGGAAAAACCTACTTAAATAAAATTGAAAATAACCTCAAAATTACTGCGAAAGCTATAAACCTACCCAATCCGCCCCCAAAAACATTCATTTCTTAAATAACCGACCAATGATTTTTCAGAAATTTTCACACGAAATCATCACGTAACCCAATGGTACCACCATTATTATGCACTGTGCGGGAAAGCATTCCTTTTTTTAGATCCAGTGTAAATCTCTTTGTGCACCAAATATGCAAAGCATACGAGTATCAAAAGTCTGAACAAAGCAAATGTAACTTGTCACTGATTCTTGACCTCACGGAAACTAACTAGCATAATTTATTATTACAGGTATATGTACACAGGTAAGTAATGTCATTAATTCCAGGGTTACTATTTGAGATATAGTTAAAAAAGGCTTAATACAATTTTTATCGTTTTTGCTTCCTTTTCAAGATAAAAATTGTTTTATATGTAACATTTCATAGCGTGTTTTGGGAAAACCATTATTGATTTAATTTCCAATATGCTCAGTCAATTTAAGACAGCAGTGTATTATGATAATAAATGATTAAAATAATTCTAGTTTTGTCTTTCAAAATTTATACGAGTATCCAACAATGAGTAGATAACCAAGAACGTTTCAGTAACAGGAATGCGCTTTTAAACCGCCAAAACTGCAGACCAAAAAAATGAGCTATGGTTTTGTAGTTACAACCTTGTCAGATTAAAAAAATAACCAATTTCGCTGCAGATAGAACTATGGCACAGTACTAATTTCTTTGTTTGTTAACAGATAACAATAAAAGTCAGTTTCCTATAAAGATCTGATTGAATGAAAGGTTATGAGTACATAATCTCAATTTCACCGATTTTGTCAGTTAGAACCTTGTCAAACCAAACTCGCGAAATGTAAAGAAATTTGATCCGAACAAGTGTAACATTGTAAAATTAATTTGCAGAACTAAAAGTTACATTTGTTCGGATCAAATTTCTGCACTTTAAAGGACAAAAACTAAAATTATTTCAGTCATTTATTATCATAATACACTGCACTCTTAAATTGACTGAGCAACTTGGGCATTAAATAAATTGTTTTTCCCAGAACACGTATGAAATGTTTAATGTAAAACAATTTTTATCTCGAAAAGGATGCAAAAAAAAAAACGAGCAAAATTTAACTGAACTTTTCTGTTTGAAATATCTCAAAGAATAACCTCCTGAAATTAATGAGACTAGTGTTACGATTCACCCTGTATTTGTAAAGTTTTACCATATCTCAGTTTCATTTTATTATGAAATAATGCAACGTAAATTAGACATCAGTTCCGTGTGTGGTGCGTAGCAATATCGGAGGTTAAATTAATTTTGTCATATTGGAGCAAATAATACAGTTGACTTTACATGTGAAAATAAGTGGAAATTATATGCAAAAATATGTTTTAGGACAAGGCTAGTTTTATGGCTGCTCAGGATTTTTCTTAACAAATGTAACAATTCATGTCTTCAAGGATAACAAATGTTTACACTCATTTCTTGTTTGTTACTTACAAACACTGCGGGCTGCTACGCAAATATATGGACAGGTATATTAGATTTTGAACTCGCAGCACATAAGGGCATAGAACATGTATTTCCTTGTGTGGAAGTTAGAACACGCAGATTTCACTTCGCACAGTCGTACCGCTAAATTGTTCCTATTGCTTGCAAAGTGAATATAAAAGCAACGAATCCAGGACGGTTTATGTTTGAAATTAATCTCTGGTTCGCCATTTTTACATCATGAAATTCTTGGTGCTTTTGTAACCTAATAAGTGTTCAACCATACTTTATTTTTCTGTATTATATCGACAATAAAGTCGGCCTGGTTAGCTCAGTTGGTATAGCGCTGGCATTCTATGCCCGAGGTTGCAGGTTCTATCCCGGGTGAGGTCGATGGCATTTAAGTGTGTTTAAATGCGACAGGCTCATATCATTAGATTTACTGGCATGTAAAAGAACTCCAGCGGACAAAATTGCGGAACACTGGCGACACTGATATGACCTCAGCAGTTGCGAGCGTCGTTAAATAAAACATAACATTTCGACAATAAGGGTGCTATTCATAGACATTTCGCTAGCCCGCGCTAGCCATGAGAGTGCTAAACTAGCCCCGGCTATCGACTGGTTACTTGTACGGGATTCATATCATATCATATATCATATCATATCATATCATATCATATCATATCATATCATATATCATATATCATATATCATATATCATATATCATATATCATATCATATCATATCATATATCATATCATATATCATATCATATCATATCATATCATATCATATCATATCATATCATATCATATCATATCATATCATATCGCTAACACTGGTTTATGAATACGAAAAACGTTAGTTCGTTGATCATCCACCGGAAGCCCGCGCTAAGAATGTCTATGAATAAGGCCCTTAATGTACAGTGACTTCATTTGGACGCGTGGCCGGTTGGCGGGGATTTGCTTGGCCTTGCGCTGCGCTGCTGTAACCGGTTATGTCCCCCTTCACTCTCCCGTGTCTCAGTGTGCCCGCTAAATCAGTTGAAGCAAAGTTGGCAAACAAAGAAACAAATGATGGGGCAATGATAAAAAACAGAGGAAAGTACGAGTATATAAAGGTTAGAAGAAATAAAGTACTGTAATACAACAAAATATATATTAATTAACTTAATAAAATTATATTTCACTAATGTTAGCTTCACCATTTTCAGTTGACTATCTATGCGGGAAACAAATGACGATCGCAAATCATGTTTTATAGTACCGTAAAGAATTTGCAGTTTGAAATGTTGGCAAACAAAGAAACAAATGCTAGGGAAGTAATAAAAATAAACGCAAGCTAGGGAAGTGATAAAAATAAACAAATGGTAGGGAAGTGATAAAGTTGTAGCGATAAACAGCCATGATTGGTTGAAACACATCCTTTATTAATTTTTTTAATATATATATTTTTTTTCTTTTTCTTATTTTCTTTCTTTTTTTTTCGTTTCTCTTTTTCTGTTTTCCCGCTTTCTTAAACTAGTACGTACACAACACCCATGCCCAAGGCGGGACTCGAACCCACAACCTTTTGGACCAAGCGATAGAGCCATCCAGGTCGGCCTTTCGTACCGTTTTATTGGTCAAAAGTAGTATGTCGTAGTAATAGTCACAATAATCCTTCAGTTTGTGCGCTACGTAAACCTTTAGTTGAATTCCAAGAATACACTAATGTGAAAATGATTGGTGTGTTGCAACGGCGGAAAACTGAAAGAAAGAGTGAAGTCGGAACAATCACACAAGAGTATATCAGAATTACGTGTTTTAAGTTTCTTTCCAAGGATATTTACTGCAGCGTTACAAGGTAAGATTTTTGTAATTTTTTTCTGTCCATTTCTCATATTAACTTGTATTGCTATTTTCTCCTGTGTCTTTTGCAGGTTTAGTTCCTAATTAGTGAGAGTTTTGCTATAAAGCATTCATACGTTAGTGGGCTCACTGGGCATGCGGTCTGTAAATCTTAAGGCCACCGTTCAAGATAACACAAACAAATACAGTACCAGGAGAATACTGACGAAAACCGAACAAAACGCTACTGAAAACGCTACCTTTACAGTCACAGAGGACGACACTCAAATACAGTGAGCTAACTTCAGGAATTGCTTTCTTCTGTCGTGTTCTACAAGTCCTAGAGTTTAGTGTCGTACAAGACAAAGAAATCGATTCCAAGTTGGAGATGACTAACCTTCACATAAATTATGCTGTCACTAGGAAGCAGACATTACAAGCCATACATATGAAAGCACCTCTATAAGTGCAGCTTGCCACGAAATCTGATAAAAGCATTTTCAAGAAGTAGGCCTACTAGCCTTTGAAAACGAACTCAGAGAAGACGCATATAGATATGTTCAATTCTACTACCTACGACATCGATTAGGTTATGACGTAATAGAAATGAGAATGAGGTTTTGGTTTGAAGGAGAACATTGTACGAAAACAGCACTTGCAGTAAAATAAATTCAATAAACTATAAATGTTTGAGAGGTAGTCTACATTATTTTATGCTTTAATGCCCTTTATAGAGAAAGCGTATACCAGAAAATCTAAAGCAATGGATAGCCTACTCGAATCATTTAGGGCGGCAGTTAAAACCAAGGACTTCTAGAACGATACTTGTTAAAATGTTGATAATTCCATGTTTGGAGACACAAGTTTTTATTTCGTTACTATAAAACGCGACAAGAATGACATTAAAACATAGTTATTTCACATTAACGACAAGAACATTTTGAAACGAAGTTGTCTTTAATGCACTAATAAAGGAATCGCCATAGAAATTCCATTTCGAATCCATTCTTATATTTCTCATAAATACCCCTCATTTGTAGTAGCTGATAATCGTGATTTAAAGTAATCTGGGTTCCTTGTTAATCAGTTATTGCTGAGAGGATTGTTAATATGATTAGTGCAGGGCAAAGATGGGGACATAGAAATCTGGAAGTAAATTGACCTTCGTTAAATTGTGTTCCTCCTTCAAATATTTAATATGTTATAAAGAAATAAATTACTGAATTTGGTTATTATTATTATTATTATTATTATTATTATTATTATTATTATTATTATCACTATTAGTTGACACTCTTTTGACTCTTAACACATCCTAAGTTCACGGGTTTCAATAAATCATTGAATCAGCGATTTAAAGGGCGATAAAATATTTAGCATGACTTCTGCGGGGGTAAAGTAAACCTTGGAGATCCATGTAAAATATTTACAGCACGAAAAGGAGCTAATGCAGGGCTGCAGCAACATTCGTTGGCCATTTTTCATTCACGTATAATTTCGTCGCTGTATTTGGATATTTTAGTGCGGTATGCATTTGTTGCTTTCTGGATTCTATTTATCTAAAACATTTTTATGCTACGTGTCATTTCGTCGAGTTTATCCCAAAACTTCAATATCTTGTCTGCTTCGCCTGTCAATACATATATACTTATTATGTACAGTACTTCTATTCCAGTATACAATCCATTTTTTAATGTTTTGCATAGATAATACGTATAATGTGGTAAACAACAGTAAATATTTAACAGAGATTTTTGGGGGAAAATTTCAGTTTAAAGGCTGATTCACAATAAACCGAGAACGAAAACGACAACGAGAACGAGAACGGAAATATTTTTAAAATAAATGTATTTAACATTATTCACAATAAACCGGGAACGAAAACGAGAACGAAAATATTGTTAAAATAAATGCATTTACATTATTTTCGTTCTCGTTCTCGTTGTCGTTTCCTTTCCCGGCTTATTGTGAACCGGCCTTAATTGTCATACTTGAATTATAATAAATTTCGAATATTGTCAGATATCAAAATATTATTTTCTGGATATCTTATATTGTAGGCTTACACTTCTTGCACAAGTTACTCTCTGATCCATCTTCAGTTGCGCATTGTTTTTACATTTCTAGAGTCTACGGCAATTTGGAAGGCGGTAGTCTTCTAGCGTTTGCGTCGAGAGAGACAGATAGTGGGAGCAAGGCAGCGTACAACATTGCCATATCGTATTTCACGCGCACGTGCAATAAAAATAGCGTAGGAGAGAATTTAAATGATCAAAAGACAGTAATGACCTTAGCCGTTGATTACTGTAAGCATGACACCAAACAAACCCTCTTTCCTTCACTAACAATATTCTTTGCATGGTTCTCAATCCCACACCACATGCTTCTACAGTCGTTTCTTGCGCGTTGACAACGTTGCAGCCAGCATCAAGATGGCCGGCAGCGTTCTGCTCGTCAACG
Source organism: Periplaneta americana (assembly GCF_040183065.1). NCBI lineage: Eukaryota > Metazoa > Arthropoda > Insecta > Blattodea > Blattidae > Periplaneta > Periplaneta americana. The sequence goes on from NC_091133.1 coordinate 58,670,604, forward strand.
TTTTTTAAAATAATTATACACTTTAAACACTATTTTCTATCCCTGCCTGTGCAGTACTTGTCTTTTTAAGTCTCTCCTTCCATTTATTTATCTTACACACCACATAGTAAATGTTAGTTTTACTTATTCAATGTATTGAAGCACTCACACGTGAACAAACGAACTCGGGAAGTACTAGTTACAGACTGATTCCGATTGCTTCTACTATACAAACTTGTGACTTCACATGCCAGAAATGCTACGGCGCATATATCAGCCGACCGCCTTCCGAAATGCCGTCTAGTCTAGTTACTACTCGTACTTAATTTATTATTATTATCAGGGAACGGATTTATATGGACTAAAAATATATGAAATATGTAAATATATATGTAGTTATTTTTACCAAAATATGGAATTAAATATGGATTTTTACCAAAATATGGAATTAAATATGGACTTAAAATTATAAAAAAATGACTATGTACGTTAAATATTGGTACATTTTAATCAAACTAAACAAAAAATATAATGGACGTACCTTATCTTCCAATGTAGTTTCAACAAAACACAATTTTTATTGTCTGTTACCATAACAATAGGTTACAAACATTTCTTTCAAGTGCTGAAAAGTGAATCTTCTTCTATTGTCTCTGAGGATAGATTTATACTGACTAAAAGAGCGTTCGACGTCACAAGAAGTAACTGGTACATAATTCAATTTCACAATGTCTGCTGGGGATAAGTCCAAGTTAATCTTCACTGTTGATTCACCACTCATCACAGCAACAACCTTTTGTAGTTCTTCATATCCAGGGTTTTTTGAAAGTACAGTGTCCACCTTAGCTCTTACTGCATCTGCAACTTTACCTCTACCACGATTCAGTTGTTCCACAGTACTATTTATAATTTCAAAACTTTCAGATAGTGAAAGGTGCCTATTTTGGAGACTTTTGAGCGTTTTTATGATGCATGAAAATGTATGCTGAATGTGAGCTAAGTCATTCTTCACACTTAGGTCACAGGTAACTGTTTTCGCAGTATCAATTGAGACTGCATCTTCAGAGTCCAATGCAAGGAGAACATTGTTAATAGAGTCTATATGTTCAGCATAATATTCAACTGCTTCTAGCCATGTACCCCATCTAGTTAAAATTGGCTTTGGTGGCAATGGAATTTCAGGGTACATTTCTTTCAACACGTTAACTCTACTGGGAGCTTTGAGAAATACTTTTTTCACTGATGAAATCAACAAATCTACTTTAGGGAAATTGTCTCTGACCACTTCTGCCACACGATGAAATGCATGCGCCACACAAGTAAAATGAGTCAATTTAGGATATACAACAGATAATGCTTGTCCAGCTTTGACCATATAAGGGGCAGCATCGCTAATAAAGAATAACACATTATCGTACATAATACCCTTTGGCCACAGGATACCCATAGCTTCGTTGAACAGTTTAACTATAGTTTTGTTATTGCACTTTTCTAGAACATCACAATGTAAAAGAATTCGTTCAGAATATTGTTCACTTAACAAACCGATAACTACATTACCAACAAGTCTACCTTCTTTGTCGGGAGTCTCATCAATGGAAACCCAAATTGAACTATCTTTAATTTCATCTCTTATCTTCTGTATTGTCTCATCGTAGATGGATGGAGCATACGTCTTCCTAAGTGTTGACTCATCCGGGATTGTATGTTGAGTATATTTTTCAAGGAATTCCCTGAAGACCTTATTCTTTAGTTTGTAGAGAGGAATATCAGCAGAGATGAGAGAACGGCACAGGTCGATGTTAAACTCAGATCTTACATTCGATGTTGTTGGTTGTGTTAAAAACAATTGTCTCTGCTTGGAATTTAGTTGTTTGTTGGCCTGATGTTTACTAGTTGTAATGTGTTGTTGCACCAGGAACTTTTGTGTAGATGATACTGCACACTGACACAAATTACAAAATAATATTTTATTGTCAGTTGATAAACCATCTTCTTTAAATTCTGAAATGTAACTTGTTAGTTTTGATTTTAAATTGACTGAATGACGTACTTTTGGCATATTTACCGTCTTTATAGTATGATTTACAAAACTGAACCTATGTGTACTCTGACTGGCATTTAACTGTTGAGCTGCACAACTGAAGTCTGTTAAAAATTTTAAATTAAATTAATACAGTTTTGTAACTTACTTTCCCATTGTTGATAGGACTGCTAATTTTCAAATAACTCTGATGTTAAAGGGATTACTGAACATGTGTTTAAATCTCTATTGTTGAAATGTATTTTTAAAAGTTAATGGAATTTTGTTTTGTTTTATTGTTAAACCTAATATAATATGGACTGTTTTATATGAAATATGGAAAATATATGGAAATTAACGAAAATATGTACTAAACTCTAAAATATGGAAAAATATGGAAAATAAAAGTAGGATTTTTCAACCCTACACATTGTGAAACATAAAGATAATGCAAAATATAAATTATATTAGCTTTATAAGTAAATATGTATTTACATATAAATCCTTTCCCTGATTATTATTATTATTGTTATTATTATTATTATTATTATTATTATTATTATTATATTGAAAGTTGTTTGTAATTGAAAATTACACCTATTTATGAACATCTCAACCACTATAGACAAAAATGGCTTAACCATGTCAATAGGATGGACCGTTCCAGACTCCCAAGACAAATTCTCCGCTATATACCACATGGAAGACGATCTTTGGGACGGACCCTGAAAAGATGGACGGAGACCGTAACAGGCCACTAGGCCTAATACCTGCAAGGACAATTATTATTATTATTATTATTATTATTATTATTATTATTTAATCGGTTATTTAACGATCCTAACACTTGTGAGGTAATAAGCCTCGGTGAAATTGATAGCGAAGTGTTTACGAGGTCAATCCGAGGGTTCGGCATGAGTTTATCCGATCTTTATATACTTTCTTCTAATCATGTAATATCAATTAAATCCCACTCGAGTTTTCATTTTCTCTAGATAAATCGAAACCTCTAGTGAGATTACTGTTGATAAAATTGCTTACAATTACAAAAAGCAATGTTGGAGCATTCGAGAACCAGTAAAATAGAAATAATATTAGCACTATGTCAGTTTTGAAGAGTTAATGGGAATAAATATAACATCTGTATCAGTATTTTTTTTATTAACCTACGCTTTATTTGCGACATATTGTAGGCCTACGGTTAAAAGGTTTTTGTTTTCGGGCGACTCTTAATTTAATTTCCTTTTAACTTGTTTGTGTGTTCCTGATTTTGTTTTGGTTTTCTATAATGTTTTTCATACTTCTCATCTTCTTCGTGGTTACAATATTTTATCTCGGTGCATGCAATATTTAACTTGCCATAAGTAACAGCGACTGAATCTTAACATTACAACTAGGCAACATTGCTTAAGCTCGAATCGCTTGTGTTGTTCTGGGCGGCTAAAAAGGCACGACCTCCATGAACTAGGTCGCATGAAAAGTGGTATAATGAAGACATAATGTAGCCTATATAGTGGAGCTTTAACTTAAGCTGTCAGCTTCAGTGTAAAATGAAGCGAGTGACAGTAGACAAACATATACAGTACCTAGCACATGTGCAATGAGTGCCTTGTTTGGAATCATTCGTATTTGCGTACAGTAATGTAACAAGACTATTTGTTTAGATAACTCACATAGCTTTCCAACAGATACGTTCAAGGGAACAAGCAAAGCGGAAAATTCCACGAAATTCTGTATAATACATGCACATGCACATATTCCAATGTATCGTCTTTTACCTATTTCATGCTGGCTATATCAGATTATTTTGTTTACAAGATTATGCTGTAATGTCTAATATTTTTGTACTTCGTTATTTTAACGTCGCTATATCAACTACTGGGTTATTTAGCGTCCATGGAATTGGTGATAGTGAGATGGTATTTGGCGACATGAGCCGAGATTTCGCCATAGATTAACTGTCATTCGCCTTACGCAGCTATAGGATGCGATCCAGCAGGCAGTGTACTGCAGCAAAGATTGAAGAATGTTGTATGTCGATAACAGAAATCGATGTTCTTTCGGTAGCCATAGAGATAATAAAAATAAGTACACACAGTATCCATAGAGAACTACAAAAATTTTGGCGTTACCTAACGATTGACAAGTTGACTGAAACAAAAGTAACAAACATGTTTTTTAACAACAGTGAATAACATTTTGGTTCATATTTCGTAATTTTTGCGATAGATGGGGTATATTTCGCACAGTAATCCAAATTTCGCGAGCTTGTTTTACTTAAATATGCCATATAAGGTAAATGTAACAATGAAAGTAATCGTGCAAAATTTCTCGCGTATCGCTATTACCAAAAAATACGTCTCTAAATAAATGGTTTTTAAGTGGACTCCTAAAACGATTCCAAATTCATTGTTGGACCACATTATACAGTGCGTTCGCTTCCCCCTGCGGCCGTCCAGCAAGCGCGGAGCATTAGTTAGCGACGTGTATCAATCCTCAAGCTTATCCTACTCATTTATTGTTATCACTTGAGTGCTAACCTTGCTACAAAAGATGCTGAAAGTGGTGTCCATCTGCATTGATGCATTCTTGACATCTTCTGATAAAATTTACAAGCGTAAACTGATTGCTCACGGAAACCACCACGCGTGGCCTGGAGGCGTTTTTTTAAAGCGCTTCAGTAAAGTATGTGTGGAAATAGAACGCAATTAGATCAGCTGACTGCAAAATGATTTACAGTTGTTTAGTGATTCTTAAGCACGGGTGGCAGCACGTTGGTAGGCTGTATTATTGCTGCTCCGCGTGCTTTCTGTTCATCAGGGGGAAGCGAACACACTGTATAACATATACAATAGTAGCACACATCTGATTTTGTTCTCTAGAAGCCATTTTACACTGCCTAATTTCTTTTGTGCTCAGATATGACTTCGAACGTTTGCTTCAATAACTTGGAAAAGCGAATTTTCAAGGAAGAAAAGAAGTGATATTCAAATATTTATCTGAAAACTGGATGTCGTTATAAGGAAAGTCGCTATAACAGTAAAGTTCTGAAGTCTACAGGATCACCAGACAAGACGAAATGTTAACGCATGTGTCAAAGCAAGCAGGATTCTGACATTTCAATCAGAGTTCCTTATAAAGATTGAACGTTTTCGGTGTTATGACTTTACAGATCTACATTTCACTCTGCTTGACTCTAGTGTGCTTTAGCCATATGCCTTATAAGTCACGTTTACAGATGTGTTAATTAAAATGTGGGTTGCCTCCTGCGTCTTCAGTTGTCCATAAATGCGGTCGACCTGTTTCCACTCATTCACAGTGGAGACAATAGAACTATCCGAGGCGTGAGCCAAGGTTCTGGCATGTTACCAAACGCCATGTACTGCAAAAACCGAGAGATACTGGGCGGCGCGATAAAACTTCGTATTTAAAATTTACTGTTCTTCTAGAGTCATAATTTAATAAATCCGATAATTTTGCTTCATAAGCTATCTAAATGCTTCCTCATATATATGTTAGCAAAATTCCGTTTCATAGGAGGAAATGGGGCTGAAGTAAATGGAAATGCAGACATAAATATTATGATTTGTAAAATATTTCCCCCGTTGGAAACACTTTAGAAACTTGCGCCGAACAGCTCTGTACCAAGGTGAACTCTTTCCCCACGCGGAGAGAGAGAACCTTTTGTAAAGTGGTCGCATTCAAAGAGGGGACGTTAAAATCAATAGTACAGTATAACATTTTCACTTTCTCACACATAAAATCACAGTGGGGAGTACTTATGATTGTAGTACAATAATTATTTAAATAAGTACTCTGTTAGTTGATATTTTACATACAGAGAGTTTGGAATTAAGAACAAATATAGTTGCAGGTGACATATGGAATGAATATGGTACTGAATGAAAACGCCTATGCAATTCTTTTAGTTCAATGGATCGTACATTAATATGCATGTTTTTTTTCTTTGTAATACAACATTTAAACACCTACAAGCTTAAACTACCCTCAGAAAGAAGTAGTGGTCTTTACTTTCTGATTTATGGAATTCTTAAACTTACACTCAAGTCTTATTGATTTATTTTTCTGTATAGTAAGAGACCAAGATGGTCATATTCGGGGACAATTACAACTCTTCTACCGTTCTCTTCACTACCATCCTCTTGAAGGCGTTACTCAGAAATCGTTAATCTTTGGATTATTCAAGCTGTTTCGCTAAACAAATAAAATACTAATTATGCTAAAAATTCGGAATTTTGCAACGCATAAATGCATTACGAGACATGCCAAAATGCATAAGGGATCTTGTTTTCATTTAATTTTGTTCTCTGTTGCTAAAAAACACGTAGCTACTGTATTTTCTTAAGACTCCATGTAAGTATATGATATTTTCTGAAAATGATGAGATAATAATAATAATAATAATAATAATAATGATAATGATAATAATAAACTCTAATACTTATTATAGATCAAGAACAATTAGTTATGCCTGAAGAAAATAGGTGTGGATTGAAAAGAGAGGAGGTCTTCACCTGCCTTGTCATCGAACAACAGACGACAGAGTCTTCTCGACTCCTCCTGCACTGCGAAATGACACAGTTCATTTCAATTTGCAGATTTACACCAGCCATTTCTTCCTCGTCCGTCCCGTGATCACTTCGATCACATTTCCGTCCCCTCGCGTATGTGGTACCTAAGAGGTTACGTCCATTTTCGGTTTTTCCCCCTTCAAAATTTTCTAGAACTCCTTCAGTGGAGCAGCGTAACCCGGAGTGAGACTAGTGGCCAACAGACTTGGAGCTCACATATTTAGTTTCTTACAGCCCCGAACCCCTTGCAAGGACGCGTTTTGCGTACCTTTTAAATTTGTCCTCCAAATTCTCCTCTTTCAATTCAATTCAATTCAATTCAATTCAATTCAATTCAATTCAATTCAGTAATCTTTATATGAAACGACGAGTCAAAGTAAGGATAGGAGAAGAAATGTCTAAAGCAAGTGAAATAGGGAGAGGAGTACGACAAGAATTCCCCTTATCATCTACCCTGTTCAACATCTACTTGGAGAATTGTTATGCGTAGAAAATTTAGTGAAGAACTGTTTTCAGAACATGAGATAGTAGAAAAAAAAGAATACAATGCATAAGATTTGCTTATGATATGGCCTTGATAAATTTTCTCCCCACTACTATTTTAGTGCCCCTATATCTCAATGCCGCAGAACATTCTGGATTCTATCAGTGAACTTTATATGTTATTGATAGTTTTTATTTCGAGGTTTGGTGTTTTATTAGGCACATATTTATTGATAACAATGCATGATCACTGTTCAAAGTTGCTTTATGGAGTTGTTCATTTCATTTCATTTCCCCTGTGAATCAGGTATTACTCCCGGCTAAATAATTGATTTAATTTACACATTCCAAAGCAATACTATACCTGGTAAGGTTTATCTTGTCTCAGTAGCAATAAAACCAAGTCCCTTCAAATGAGGGTGGAGATTATAGGAGGGTTGTAAATTTTCAGGATTCCTTTCAAAACCTTGTCATTGTACAGGCTACCGGAACTCAGTTTCTTGAAAGACAAGCTCAGTGACGGAACTACACAGTGCGAAGAGAGATATTTTGTAATTTTATATTGCGCTACAGAATGTATCAACTAGTCCCTTCCGCCACTGGATGGATAGACAGCACCGCTCCACTACCCCATCGCCATAACGACACAGACGGAGTAAGATATATCTCCTTTCTCTCTCTTTTCACAGTGAGAAAAGATTCATCACACAACCTTTACCTAAGAACCAGTTTTCTTCTTTCCTAAGTTTTACACCTTTTCTTTTTAAACACAATGACCTTTGATTTTCGTATATTTAAATAATTATTAAATTTTTGTTTAGTCAACTGTCCCAAGACAGGTCTGAATTTCACAAGTGATACCAAGAAGGCACCACTTATAAGGCAACTAGACCAAGAGATATGGGGTAGGATGGCCAGTTTTTTTTCTCTCCAGTGCATACATCGCCGACAAACTATGTATATATTACACTAGTCAGTAACTATCATAACAAGACCGTTGACGAGATATGTATAGACGACGGAGAATTTGCTGAATTTCAGAATACCCACTTTGTGCCGGAGGAAGCAACACAGTACCAGGAAATGCTGAGATCAAGAATACGTAAGAAGAAACCATATGTGAAGAAATCAAATAAGAGCGGATTAAGTACTACAAGTGCAATGAAGTTTGGTGACACGAGCAAAAATTCAAGTAATTGGAGAAGTGAATTAACTAGCTTAGGGGGAAGGAAGGTCAGTGCCGAGAGGGGAAGTGAAAGTGTTTCTCTGAGTGCAAGGGCTGAAATGGGGAGATAGATAGATAGATAGATAGATAGATAGATAGATAGATAGATAGATAGATAGATAGATAGATAGATAGGTAGGTAATTAGGTAGGTAGGTAATTAGATAGATAGATAAATAGACAGATAGATAGATAGATAGATAGATAGATAGATAGATAGATAGATAGATAGATAGATAGATAGATAGATAGATAGATAGATAGATAGATAGATAGATAGATAGATAGATAGATAGATAGATAGATAGATAGATAGATAGATAGATAGGTAATTAGGTAGGTAGGTAATTAGATAGATAGATAGATAGATAGATAGATAGATAGATAGATAGATAGATAGATAGATAGATAGATAGATAGATAGATAGATAGATAGATAGATAGATAGATAGATAGATAGATAGATAGATAGATTTATTCGTTCCATAATATTCTTACATTTACTTTATAGCATAGAATAAAGAATATGTGAAGAGAAGGAAAAAGAAGATGAATGACGGAAGTGGGTGAAGTGAATGTGTCTGGTCCAGTGATGATTGAAGAGAGTATGTAGATTAAATAATACATTTGAGAAGTTTAGTAGGAAGATAAGTTAGAAGGTAGAGGAAATGAAAATAGGCGAGGAGGATGGTGGCGGAGGCTGGCCAGGATAGTGAGACATAGCATATAGAAAATAAATGATATAGAAAATGCAATGCACTGAAGAAATAGACATAATAACGGTCCGAATGGATAGTGACGTAGGAAGGATTAGGGATAAGTATTATTAGAAACTAGAGATGGGATAAACTGTTCTTTTTAAGAAATAGTTTCGACTGTAACTGTTTCATGAACGAAGCTGTTCCAAAATAACAGTTTTATAAGAATATTCTTACAACATGAGTGCCAACTGTTTCAATCAAAGACGTTTTGGTTTCAACCTCTGATCTGCTTCGGGAACTTGTTTCAAAGGCCTTGAATCACCTTTAAATCATGTGAATTGTAACTGTGACCACTATTTTATATTACAACTTTACTATTGTTTATTGGTTGTAAAATAGGTATTTGATGCCAACTATAACCCTAGTATACCTCAGGGTGAAATAGGGCTTATTAAATTGGATAATAAAAAAATCAGCTGTTCAGTGTATTATGAGAACGAAAGCCTTTTTCGTAGGTTACTGTTAAGTGTACAGTAAATAACTACAATTCAAAATAAATAGATTTTAGTAAAAATAACGCATATAGCCCTAGGAGAGTTTAATAACGATGACATTAGCCGATGATAATTTTCGCGGTATATTAATAATTAACATTATGTTAGGGTACCATGAACATATTCTCCATCAATGGACAGCTAATAATTAATAATATATTTATTAGGCCTTAGGGAATTTGATTCGTACAATTAAATTGCGCGATGCTATATAAGCTACTGTTGCACGAAGGCAGTGTGGAATATGGATAATAGTATATCTACTTTCGATTGGCGGTTAATGATAGCGCTACACGTGACCTTTGCAGACACAAAGAAGACGAAAACTGTTTAGAAATTGAACTGTTTATCTCTTGGAACAATGTGGAACGTTGAAGTGATCACTGGACTAGTGTAACACTCTGGAACAGTTGGAACAGGTTATATCACGACACTGTTTCGATACGAAACAGTTTGTTGTGAAACAGTTTCAAATAAACTGTTTCAGCTTTTTCTACCCATCTTTATTAGAAACAGAGTGTGTTCGATATAAGTGACCTGGAAATCAAGAAAGGAGTTGTAAAAGTATCAATTTTGAATGATCTAAAGTAAGTCGTTAGATTTTAAAGGTGGGAATACTGATCAATTTAGATGAGGACAAAAATAAGAGATTGTAGTAAATATGAATGAGTGTAAGGGAAAGACGAGGTTACAATAACGAGGGAATGTAAGTAAGAGATATGAATCTAAATTATAAGAGCGTCTACAAAAAGTACATCTGTAATGAATGTAATAGTGGCACCGGATACAAAATTGTGTGGCCCACATTATAGGGATGTAAATTTTGACATCACATATACAGGGTGTTTCCGAGGTAGTGTTACAAACTTTCAGGGATGATGGCGAAGGGCACATGTATCAATTTGAGATAAGGAACCATGGTCCGGAAACGACTGAGTCGAAAGTTATAAGCAAAAATAGTTGTGTGGAAATGGAATTGTAATTTGGCACCACGTGCCCTCCTTCCCTTAACTTTTTGAACAGTCGTGGAAAAATGGTATGGGCCGAATGTTTCCTACGTGGATACTTGTCCCGTTACAATCTGTGAGCTTGTCTACTGTTCCCATTGGCTCATCCGTATTCGAAAATCAGGTCTGCTTATTCCGCTCTTCATTTCACTAGGACTGATCGACTGGACACTGCAACTTGTACACATACACTGCTGTCTACAGACGTGCATATCAGGACCGACCATGTCCGTTACACATTCCGCTATCTGCATTGCTTTAGTGTAGTTTCCTGTCCCCATCCCTCAGACAGCGCATTGAATGGAATACTGTAAGTAGATGACGTAAACAACGTCAGATGAATACAGTATGTGTAAGATGTACAGATAAATACACATAAATAAGGTGTACAGAGGAATAAAATTATTTCATTTCCACAGAACTATTTTTGCTTGTAACTTTCGACTCGGTCATTTCCGGACCGTAATACAAAGCAAAATCCTGAAACTCGTAAGAAAATTCTGAGTATTTAATTATAATTCAATTGTGAGATTGGTACAAATTGAAATATTTAGTCCGTAAAGTTGATAATGATATGATACCATATTTAATACAATTAGGGTATATAAAGAATAAGACTCTCAGGATTACAAATGCTGTAGTCTGAATGAAATGCGAACAATACAATCCTTAGAGGTGGCCGTCGACCCAGGAAGCATTCAACTGCCCACGCAGTTTGAATGGCACCTCACGAATGATGATTATTGCACGGCATTGTTTAGTCAGTCATACAATATGCTGTGTCGATCAGCAGTTACAGCAAATTGGTTGTCTTGCGTCTCTGCCATGCGTTTGTTACCTTTCACTTTTTGACAGATGTGGCGTGTTAAGCATTTTGAACTTCTATTTCGAATAACTCTCGCGGTGTATAATTTTATTTTCCTTCATCACGTCAAGTTTTTTCAGTCGAGAAAAGAAACAGTAGTAGCAAAGAAGTAATCTAGTGACATTCAAAATGAAAGCAACAAATAACAGAATAAATGATATAGCGTTATAGTTCTGAATATCTCATTCTGATGTCAAAAAAGAAATCTTAATAATTGGTATTTCACATGAAGAGGGTAGAAAATACAGAGTGATTCAGGAGGAATGGTAAATATATTAAGGGAGTGGCAATATGGACTATTCTGAGTAACTTATTTCATATAAACATGTGTCCAATTTTCAATTAGTGTGCATATACAGCTGTTTGAATATTACGTATAAGCCTTATAAATTGCAAGAAAGAACGACAAATTGCTAGGTAGGCTACTATTGGCTACATACAAAGGAATAGTACATGTCGCTCTTCTGATATCGTGTGAGGGCAGCACTATTCGTAATGGATGTAGAGAAACAGTATAGAGCTCACTGTGTTTCAAGTCGGAGCTTCTGTGCATTTTAGCCGTCAGGTACAGCCAGTGCCACCGTTTCTGGCGTATGAAATAAGTAATGGGAACGCTGAGAGCGAGTATCTTATCTTTGCAACGAAATGTGGGCGAGAAAGCTGACAACTATGATTGGCAGATTGCTGATGTCACACCTATTTAGGAGGTGGTACCACTCTCAGCTGAAGTGGAACAGATGCCAATGACTGGACAGTGTACTCAAGGAAACATCCCAGAAACGCGACGTACGAGTGTCTTGCCCTTGACGCAGTGGGCAGATTGCTGACGTGACGTGTTGAGTAGTACCGTTCTCAGCTGCACTGGCAACAAGTGCTCACTGACTGGCTTTTTACTCAAGGACACGCGCCAAAAACGCTGGCACTGGCTATAACACAACATCTAAATCTTAACATTCCTCGAATGATAGATCGGCCGCGGTAATCACGTGCACGTCCCCAGTTCTTAATCCGTAAGAAGCAATCCGTTACCTGAAGTTGATGCTTCAAAATGTAAGCACATTCTTGCACAAATCCCGCATGCATTCGTTGCTTCATGATTAGAGTGTTGGTTTAAAATAGTTATGTATGTTAATTCACGTAATCTGCCATTGCTCCACACGTTGTCGGGCGTGCCTCATTTTCCGGCGCGAATATAGGACCACTCAGTGATTGGACCAGGAAGGATTTTGTGTTACGTGTTGACATGTGGAGTGTTCTTGTATAGAATGAGAATCAAAGCTAGGTCGCCGAATAGATTAACACACATACTGTTCTTGTTTAGTCAACTGTCCGAAGACAGGTCTGGACCCCACAAGTCATCACTCATGAGGCAACTAGGCCAGGAGATAATGGAGTAGGGTGGCCAGTTCCTTTTCCCCTACATTTTTTTTTATATTTTATTGGGTTATTTTACGACGCTGTATCAACATCTAGGTTATTTAGCGTCTGAATGAGATGAAGGTGATAATGCCGGTGAATTGAGTCCGGGGTCCAGCACCGAAAGTTACCCAGCATTTGCTCATCTTGGGTTGAGGGAAAACCCCGGAAAAAGCCTCAACCAAGTAACTTGCCCCGACCGGGAATCGAACCCGGGCTACCTGGTTTCGCGGCCAGACGCGCTGACCGTTACTCCACAGGTATGGACTTCCCCTACATCGCTGATTCACTATATAAAATTTAAATTGTTAACTGCCTCCCATTGGAGGTAGCACAGAAGGGCTCAGCATACTCTCCTATATGAATTTTACAGTATTAAATGTTTACATAAATTTGTTGAATATGAATTATAAAGTGAAGAAAAATAAATTAAACAGAGTGAATATGATGACTCAGAATTTGGCAAGAGCTTTTCAAAACTGAATTTATGATGTCAGTAGTAAGTGTCTGTGGTAGTTCAAAAGTCTTCCTGAAGCTTTCAAAGATCTTAGGAATCACACCACGAGCTCCAATAAGAAGAACAATCACCTCAATGTTTTCAAGCTCGTATTTTGCTTTGAAGTAATCAACTGTTGGTAGATAAATATTGATCTTTTCTTGATTGACATCCTCCGGCTGGCTACTCCCCGTTTCAATCCTTATGGTAGGATCAATTATCAATGAGACTTCAGATGTATACAAACAATAACACACATACAGTACTATAGAAGATAAATGAACAATGATTTGACTATGAGTAAGGATAAAGGTAATATTTTTTCAGCGTTTTTCTATCGTTTACTTTTAAACTTAAAGTTTAATTCTCTCGTAAAATTACTAACCTTCAGTATTACATTTTTATTGCCCGATAAGTAGCTGCCGACCACTTAAACGACCTTCACGGACAACAGAACAGGAACAATGGTGTGGAGGAAACGATTTAATTAATTTTTGCAGACATGTTTATTTTTTCAGCGTAGAGCCACAGGCATTTGGAATATCTGGCTCACTCAGATACATTACTTTTGTAACCATTTAACATAAAATTGTGATATGTATAAATTAATAGACGCCCGAAACCTTCACTTTGACAGCGAACCATCTTGTACCATGGTACGGGCGTATAGATTTTAAATCTTATCGTACAAGACAGACAGGTAGGGCGCTTGTGGAATTGCATTCTATTTATTCTTCGCTTCGTGGATAGGTATGTTGTCTGTTTCGACTTTACGGTTTAGTCTATGTTTTCCTAGATATTGTAATAATAATAATAATAATAATAATAATAATAATAATAATAATAATAATAATAATAATAATGATGATGATGATGATGATAATATAACTGCTATCGTTGCTATATAATTAAACTGGTGCAGCTATTACCTTATACTGCCTTATTTTTACTCTTTTTTCTGGTTGGGTTGAATTAGATTAATAATATTTAGTTATATCTGGGTAGGTTAGTTTGTGTGTTTTTTTTAACTTGGTTATTTAACGACGCTGTATCAACTGCTAGGTTATTTAGCGTCGATGGAATTGATGATAGCAAGATGGCATTTGGCGAGATGAGGCCGAGGATTCGACAAAGATAACCCGACATTTGCCTTACGGTTGGTAAAACCTCGGGAAAAACCCAACCAAGTAATCAACCCAAGTGGGAATCGAACCCATGCCCAAACGCAACTCCCGATCAGTAGGCAAACGCGCTACCGCGTGAATTACGCCGGTGACTTTGTGTTTGTTAATAGCTAGCTTAATAAAATGTATCGAGTTATTTCACTCGTATGTAATTAAAATAGTCATATCTGATTTTACAGTTGAAAATTTGTACACTTTCAATGAACTGTGTACAATTCTCTAAAATATTTTTTTGTTTACTGCAGTATGGGCTATATTTTCCGGTAAGAAGTAAGTTCAAAATTCTGTGTTGTTTGGGTAAAGGGAGGTAAGTCATAAAAACGAGTTTGGAGATAAATGAAAATTAAATTTGGAACTCTTATTGCATATAATTTTCTACACAAATAAAACACAACTGTTAGTATTCTTTTGATTTTTGCAGTTTCACTTGTATAATTTGTGTTCATCTGGGGAATAAAATTCCATCTGCACAAAGAAACGACTTATCCCCCTTTATCCGAACACCACAGAATTAAGACGTTCGTTGAGATCAGAAACTATTTTAAACAATTTTATAATACAAAAGTTTATATTAAATAATTGTAGTGTGGAAACATTTTAAACACATTCAGGCCTACAGTTTACAGCTGTTATTTGCCTAAAAACTGGCTAAGGATTACGCACTGCGGACGGCGCCATGTTTAATTGAACTATACTTTGTACTCTTGCGGAGTATTTTAATTTCCTTTACTGACTTCTGTGCAACATTGCAGCAGAACATTTGCCTTAATAGGAGGTGTAATTAGTGTGTAGAAACCCTCTCCTCTGTCTACACTCTGACGCGGCAGAAACTGCCATTTTGCAGTGCTGCGGGTCAAGGTCGTACAGGATCTCGAAAATTGAGAGAATATACTCGTATTTTGGCGGAGAGTACGCCCGCTGGATGTACAGTCATGTCCTGATTACAAGGATGCAGTTCTGGAAAATGTTAGGGTGAAGAAATCATTAACGGAAGTAAAAGTATGCGAAGTATATAGTAGGATCACGTAAGTGTAGTTCCTAGGGTGCTATTCATAGACATTTCGCAGCACGCGCTACGAGAGTACTAAGCTAGCCCCGGTTATCCACTGGTTACTTGTACAGAATTCAAATCATATCCTATCGCTAACAACTGGTTTATGAATACGAAAAACGCTGATCATCCACCGGAAACCCACGCTAAAAATGTCTATGAATACGGCCCTAAAAGTCTAATTTGGCCGTCTCTTCAGTGTTGCCAACTAATAGCAGTTATCACCAAAGAGGGAAAAATCACAATGCTACGTACTGTAATAATAATAATAATAATAATAATAATAATAATAATAATAATAATAATAATAATAATAGTAATAATAATATAACCTAATAATAATAATAATAATAATACAGTAATTAACAATAACTACATGTCTTACTTATTTATATACCACATCTCATCATTATGTTGCGAGGTGTTTTCTACATGATTCAATAATTTATGAAATAGTATATTTTCCTTCTGGAATTGTTGCATATTATATTGGTAATTAGGATTAGTATGATCTAATATTAAAATTTATTTTGTCTGGCAACATGAAATTCATTGTTTTCACTAAACAGTTTACGATTCACGAGACCTAACCTAAAAATGTAGTTTGATTACGTGAAATGATTGGTACGAATTAAGAAAACAGAACACCACTTTAAAAAGTATAGCTTACTTAAAGTACTTTCAAGCACTTTCTTTCTTGGAGAAGTCGCCAACATGCTATTTCCTCTCTTGGATATTTTAATAAAAATCTAAACACGAAAGAATTTCATTAAAATGTCAATATATTTACATGCATATTTCATACCAAGTAGGTCCATAAGTTATTTCTTATTTAATTACACTTAGCTGAATATAGAGTTGAATTGGAATCACTACGAAACAGAACTGAGTTGTGTATTGATATTAATATTAATACCGGTATTACTAATTAATTATTAATTCACAAGCCTAAGTATTTGCATTCTCAACAATTTACTTTACTGCCAACATAACATATTGATGCCAACATAACAGTTAGAAAATAACTGCCAGAGCATTTGTCAGTATCCGAAATTCGAAACGAGGTTGGTAAAAGAAAATTCAACCTGAGAGCTAAAAATCACTGTAATCCACTAGCGTATGTAATAATAGGGAAAAAATGGTTAGGTTTCACCCTTAGCGTATTAAGTAAGCTGACCCGGAGTATAGAGGCGTATTACCGCAAAAAGAGCTCAATTTTGTCGAGCTATATATTTGTTTTAACAATTGAAGGGGTGAAAATGAGATAGCCCAAAGCCACAATTTTAACAAAAATGTTTTTTTTTTTTTTTGTGCGAATTCACTTCTTATTGCATATGAGGCAGCTATTAGTAAGATATTATAAAAATCACTCAACAAATGACGTAAGTATACGCCGAAGAAATCCTGAAACCACATCTAATAGCATTGAACTCTAGACTTTCAATACGCTCTCCTGTAAAATTTTGTCTGTGTGGATTAGGACTATATCATTCTCACCTCTTCAATTACTAATGCAGAACATGTTTTCGCTATAATTTATTACTAAGGAGCGGATTCCTATGCAATTAAATATTCCTTTTGCGCGTGATAAAACACAATCAACAAAGTTAAAAATTCCGAACATGAAGTTTCAAGTTTAAAACCCGAATTTTATTTCACATAAAAACACATATTTTCACAAAAATTATGTAAATACATATTTTCAGGAAATCTATTATAAACACATTAATCTTGGAGTTTTTTTTACTTAAATAATTTTTACAAGAACTTTTAAATATTTTAAAACTAAATCAATTATATCACTCATAAGTACGTTATCTTTTTTAAGAATTCTTGGTTGTTTCGTGTTTCTAAGCGCTGTGTGATGTATCCGCAATTCATTTTCGTAATAGTATCGCCACAAGTTCTGAGAACTGCTAGGCAGAATATCAGTGTTATTATTAGAGAATAAATTAACATGGACAAGGAGAGATCTTGTAACACATAATTAGGAATGTTTATTGTTGCTGAAGATGATTTCATTCCACGCTTTGTTTGTGAAACACAACAGATAAGAGCTGGGTATGAACATTATTTAATTTAAACAAATCTCTCGCCTCTCGCTCATGTCCCTCAAGTAAGGCAGTAGCTTGTTGTGATTCCCTGTTATCGGGCTTCGCCAATCGATATCCTTCAAGATATACTGAAAGATGGTTATTTAAAAAACGATTTGGCTTTCCTATTAGCAAATTTAAGCTTTTTGTGTGACACCATAAAAAAACTCGAAACATCCAAAAACCTGTTGTCTGAAACAGGGAGGTGCGTGCCGTGGAAATTAAACTAGACTCGCTATCAGGTTCAGAAGCACAATTACTAAAGGACAAATTCCAGAATGTGTTTGGGAAAAACAGTGGATATAAAAAATGTGTGAAGTTGCTCAAGTATTGGAGGATATGCCTGTAGGTGAAGTTGACGGTATTTGTGTTTGTGACATTCCTCTCTTTAAATATGCAAGTCTGACGTCCAGTGATGTGTAAAGATCGTTTTCACAGTATAAGTCGTTGTTCAGAGATAATCGGCATGCATTTGTGATGGAGAATTTGGAGATGACCTTTGTTGTTCACTGCAATTCTCGGCCAACTACTAGCACTCAAGTGTGGTTGGTGAGTACCTAGTAACATTTTTTTTTCAAACTAAGTAAAGTATTTTGTCATATTTAAAAAAAAAATGTTTTTATTTTTTTTATTTTTAGCAAATATTTTCGTACTTTTCAGCACATAGAAAATAAATATATTTAAATTTTGTAGCACATAAAAATCCGCTCCCTATTTATTACAGTAATTTACGATACAATTAATAACAAGAGAGCAGGTTCAGGAGAGTTCTATTATCTCATCTCCGTCCTTTAGTGAGTAGTAACTTTGGGCCGTATTCATAGACATTTTTAGCGCGGGCTTCCGAGTGGATGATCAGCGTTTTTCGTATTCATAAACCAGTGTTAGCGATAGGATATGATTTGAATTCTGTACTAGTAACCAGTGGATAGCCGGGGCTAGCTTAGTACGCTCGTAGCGCGTGCTGCGAAATGTCTATGAATAGCATCCTTAATCTTGAACCATTTAGCTTTGTAGCTCATATTTTCCCAGTGGCGTTGAAAATGTTCAATTCGTTTCTAAAGTTTCTACACTGTTCTCATGATTCTGAAAGAAGTACAATATTCTGCTATTCTCAAGAGGAACAAGGACATCGTGAAAGAAATAAAGACAACCGGATCTACAGTACATTGGGAAATTAAGAAAACATTGGAGGACCACATAGAGAGAATGGATAGAGGAAGAACCCCCGAGAACATTCTGCGGTATCATTCTATTGGCTGTCCGGTTAAGAGGTGACATAAGCCCGTAACGGATCACTTGGTCTGATATTTGGCTGGAAGAAAACAAAGAAGAAGAAGATCTGCTATTGTTTCCATTCATCGAACAATTCTGACAGCTGTAGGTCATCATTGGGAATTTCAGTCGTATTACGACGCTGTTTTTTATTTTTAAGTTCATCACTCTATATACAATTTAATTTATATTTCATAGTTATAGTCAATGGTGGTCTGTGCTATAATTTAGAGGATTTTTTTCTTTATTTGACGACGCTTTATCAACTGCTATGGTTACCTAGCGTCTGAGTGAGATGGAGGTGATAATACCAGCGAAATGAATCCGGGTCCAACGTCTTTCCGTCCATGTTGCTTGTATTTAACTGTTTCACAATCAGTTCTTTTATTTTACATTATTTTTTTTATTGCTGTCGAATTCAAGCTTGAAATTATATCGCTTTTCCTTTATATCTCATATTTATGTTTTTTTTAATCATAATCATTTTCACAGTCGTGTTGTTGACAAAAATTAAGGATCTATTTCCAATAAATATGATATGAAGACGTTTCTTCAATTGACGAATTAGGACAGTTTTCGTATCATAACCTTTGCTACTACAGAAAATGAATGACATTCTTAAGTACTCTATGTTTGTACCAAGGAATCATAGAACTGACGGGTTATCGAATATTTGTTGACTGACGTTGATTTTAACTGTCATAAAATTGACGGCTATTAAGTAACATCAGTCAAGAGAAATCTACCTAACATTGGTGGTGAAACCGCCAAATTGTGTTACAAACAGTTGAAGTTGAGGAAGTGCTCAATAATTTTATTTTGTGACAATTTACAGTGTAAAGCGAATTGTTTGTTCTTTGAATTGCCATGGGTTTCGTTTCGAAAGAGCCTATCGCAGGAATACATTTTTCCAGACTAACAAGAAAGACTCGCCAAGTGATAATGAATTTTCACAACGATTTCCCTTCCATATGTTCTATTTGAAGTGAGAAACCTTGCTCTAAATTTCTACTCCTGGAGGCCTAGTTTTCGAGATGATTTTTTTTTTTTAAATTTTCAATCGGGAGCTATAACAGTTAATACAACAGTTCTATGTGCTAGACAATCAGGCAATAAATGTCATCTAGCTGCATACCATACTATCAAAATCTCCTTAAATAGTATAAGTTATGAAAATAACATCAGATTATAATATTCATGAAATTTACTTTAGAATAGTCTATGAAGAAATGATAAGGAAATGTAAGCGTACCTGAAGTTACTCACTGTACTGATCATAGTAATGGAAATCGTTGTAAAAATACTGAAAAAACCGTGGAACTTTGCACCGCGAACATTTAAGAAAAACAAGTTTCTCACAGTCAGCTTTAGAGTAGTTCTGCATATCAACGTGAAATGAAAACAGAATTCTACAGTAGTGACGAATTTATCGGGTTTTTTTTTGCCAAGGCGCCCAGCTTTATGCTAGCCGTAAGTTATTTAAACATATTCATATATCTAGGAGATGAAAACTGATTATGTGTTACGGACTGCAATTTTATCACATTATGTTTCTGAAGTAACATAATATTCGTGCCAAGTAACAAAATACTATCAGAGAACTTCCGAATGAAATTCTTCCAACGCCTAAAGAGGCTGAACAATCGGAGTTGTGTGCTTTGAAATTGTTAATATTTTACAGTTTTACCACAGTCTAGTATATACAGTCACGAAGCTTGAGTTGTTGAGGGTACTAGAAACAATAGACTATGCCGGTATTATTTCGCATTGTCTGTGATGAGGCGATAGTAGCGATCCTAGTGGTTAGTAACTATCTATGGATGCATATTCCCTTCGTATTGAGCTTCGTGACTGTGGTTTTATCTTCTGGTCCACGAGTCTACAAAAAGAATGCTATGATCACTGACAAAATTGGAAAGTATACTTTTGAAACAACTTGAGAGGTGAGTTTTCATAAGCTTCCCTCATTTTGAGGGCAATACATAAACATTTGGGGCCTTAAACATTTTCTTCTTCACGATGGCAATGGAATATGAGACTTACTTATGAGTGTCAAGCGATTATTTTGAAAAATTATACGGTATCTCGAAGACTAGGTCTTCTCAGGGTGTAGAAATGAATAGGGAGGTCTCTTATTACAAATGAAACGTATGGGGGAAAAATCGGTCTGAAAATCCATTATCACTTGGTGAACCTTCCTTGTTAAGTCGGAAGCCATTTGGCGTACGTCTTCAGTTTCACTGAACATAGCCTGGTTGCCGATAAACATATTACATTAAAATATTTCTCTTCATTTTAAGTTCAATATAATATGTTGCTTTGCTTTGGTCATGTTCTCGTCGTTTCTAGTCGATTATTTGATACATACAAAATATCGTACTATAAAGAGTTCAAGAAATTACATTACAGAGAAGGTACGAGTGTACTTCGCTCACCGTAAAGCAGGCTGTGATAATGTAGCGTGGATCGAAGTTTCCTACAGAAACCTGCAAGCAAACTGCCTCAGACTGCTATATAAGGGAGTGATATAACTATTAAACTACTAGGTAAGTGAGCAAACTTGGAACCTAATACGATTGCCGTCTCTCGATATTTAAAGACCTCTTAAGACATCAAAAACAAGTGTTAAATCTTCATAATTTCAAAGTTGTGAAGTTTAATATCCAGCTCAGTTATTCGGGCTGAAGTTTTACATTATTTATCTTATTCTCTGCCTAAGTCGAGATCTAGATTTTGGGAAACCTTCAACTGTGTCGATTCCGAATGGTGACGAAAATTTTTTCGTCACCGAACTTCCAGAATAGGTTCACTTAGCCACCTACCAAATTGAATACAGGGTAAAAAGGCGGTCGGAGCGTTAGTGCTGAGTTCACGAGTGCATGGAGATCTTCCTCCCTGCTTGGATGCGCCTTCATAACGTCTCATCATGTAGTTTATCGGAGAGTTTCCAAAAAAACTCTATAGCATGCCTATAGAACAAGGATTCAGTGATTCAGTGTTTTAACTGATAGTGATATACAGAGACACGATGTTTCGAAGATTGGTTCTTATCTTCGTCTTTAAATGAAAAAGGAAGGGATATTCTACTCGTTGGTATCATTACAAATGATAAATCTCTACTGGATGTTCCTTTTGATGTTGTATAAGACTTTGCCCGTATACAGTATAGGCACCTGTTCTGGGATCAATGGTGAATGAAAAAACAATTTCATATGTTACTAGTACTTAACCCATGAACAATGTAACTTGTGTGACTACGTTCGATGACTCCACCTCCCTTCGCTACGGACGAGGGCGCCGAAGCTGCATATAAAATTTGCCGTGCCGCTCTAACTCTCTGTCATATCTCGGCAGCGAGAGCAGCTATAGATCTACGCAAATACTCCTTTGATTTATAATCACTAGTTCTGCATTATGCAATATTAAAGTGATAATAGACACACACGGCACTTTGACTGAATTATGGTGAAAAATGTGTTGTGTTAGCTGGCATTAAATTCGGAATGTCGCTTCATATGAAGACAAAATATACTGTATGTCCTTCATTAATTATTTCTCTACTATAGACTCATACTCTTCATTTGTAAACCGAAACAAGAATGCAATGTTCAAACCAACACAACTGTAGTGTCTTATTCCCGGAACTGGGTGGCATATTCTACGTGCTGGTATATCCCTTTTTATTTTTCGTTGCGAAATTTATTAATCCCCACGCCACATCAGGCAAAGCCAGGTATAGTCATCTCATTATCTTTAGTGGACGAGCGTATCATTGTTGCACATTAGATTCCTTGTGAAAATATTTTTTAGTACTCGTGAGCGAACCACTTTTGAAGCAGAGTTTCATACATATAAGAATATTATAAATGATTACAGCTTACGTACAGCTCTTTCATGTAAACTTGTGAAATACTGTATTACGACACGCTTTTACAAAATCGAGGATAAGTTTGAAAAACGAGCAGAGCGAGTTTTTCAATTTCCGAGATTTTGTAATGCACTTCACAAATTTGTATTATACAACATTGTATATAGTGCATTGAAAATTTAGAGCAATATTATTCAAAAGCCTTCGCAAAATTGCACTGTAATGGTAACTAAGTAATAATAAGACGTGCACTGTAATGAGTCTATTTCAGTATAGTTTTATGTTATGAAGAAAGGTTTTCCTAGCAACAAGTTTCTGTGTGGGAATTCTGACTCTCAAGGCCTGACAACAACAGCTGTAAATACAGCAAAAACACGATCGTGCAAAAAAAGTTACATTTTATCCATTTCCACCGTGCACTGCATCAATTAAATCAAAATTAATGTCTTTGTTTTGGATTTATAAATAATTCCTTTCTTGTGCATAATCCAGAATACGAAAATTAAACTTATCCACATGCATGGTCAATGGTGACTTTCGAATAAAAAATAAAGAATATAGCTATAAATGACAATAATATTAGCCATAATGACAAAGGAACTCAACTGTTGTCAAACCTACGAAAAGTATAATAAAAAAGACGTGTCAATTTCTTGTAACTAATATTTTTTTTTTTGCGCCGTGACCTTTTTCCTGCTTTTTTTTTAAAGTCATGCATGCGCTGAAAGCACGATTCGGTATAAATTTGTCTTTGTACATAGAAATCTACACGGACAGCAAAATAAGTGTCAAAATAAATAACTGTATATCCGAAAGAAAATTAGTTAATAATGGAGTTCGACAAGGTTGTCCACTATCACCAACTTTATTTAATATTTATATAAATGAAATTATTTTAAAATGGAACCAAATCTACACATCAGGAATCAAAATAACCAGTGCTCTAACATTAAATACCTTATTCTATGCCGATGATCATGTCATAATTTCCAATTCAGAGGATAATTTACAAAGAGGATTGTATACATTAAATGAAATATTAAAAGATTTTGGGATGGAAATTTCAGCACAAAAATCAAAAGTAATGGCATTTTTAGGACAAGACCCAGTGAGAAGTAAGATAATACACAATAACCAATGCCTCGAACAAGTGCAAAATTTCAATTATCTGGGTTGTGAAATATCTTATCAAAATGAAAAAGATGTGAACAAGAAAATTACCAAATTTACACAAATTCTAGGAATAATAAACAATACATTAAAAGCTAAATTAGTACAAAAATCTACAAGAATAAAAATATATAATACACTAGCATTACCCACCCTTCTATACGGAAGCGAGATTTGGACATTAAAGAAAAAAGACATGAACAGAATCAAAGCAACGGAAATGAAATTTTTCAGGAGAACAGCAGGATATACTCTTTTAGACCGAAAAAGGAATGAAGAAATTTTAGAACAATTAGAAATAGAGTCAGTAGAAGAAAAAATCACCAGATACAAATTCAATTGGCTAGATCATGTAAGAAGAATGGAAAATTCAAGAATCCCAAAAATTATGATGCAATATAAACCTAGAGGACATCGTCGACCAGGAAGACCGTTAAGAAGACTGCTAGATGGGGCCGAAACAGGTCTACAGAGGCCTAATTCGTGAAGGATGATGATGATGATGATGATGACATTTTTCACCTTACTTTATCCAGCTACTTACTCACCTATCTAATTACAAATTTATTTCATTCACATATTTATCTATCATCCGTCTTGTCTTTCCCATTTTCCTTTTTTCACTTCTTAATTTCCCACATTTCGAGTCAACGTGATTTACCGAAGTTGTGAACAGCCACTAAATCCACAATCATAACTACAATGTCCCTAAATATCTAAGAGAAATGTGCATTGTGGCGTCAAACTCGCAACAAGACTGTAGTTTGCGGTACATATCGACGTCAGTTTTCTTGGGATGAACTGTAACAGGGGACGACATCCACTTTACGCTTCGCCCCTTCAGATTCTATTTTCAAGGGAATATCTGCAGGTTGGCATATACGAGCGGGGGGATTGAGCCATATCAATAGTGCATAGGAGCGCCATTGGAGTGTACTATGTATGTATGCATGCCACGGTGTGCTTCTCAATACCTTTGTTTCCGTCCCGATAGAAAAGCCGTCTGGAAAAATTCAAGCTCCAAATGCACATAAATATACAGATTATGGGAGAAAAATTGCATATACAGCTGGGGAAGGCAGCGAACAGAAAACTCTATAAACTACGTCATACATAACGAGTAAGATATAGACACATAAATGGATGATATGGTGCGCGGTTTAAAGGGTATAAGTGATAAATTGAAAGTTTTGAGTAGAGCAAAAACAAAGTTTGAAATGAGGACCAATATCATTATAATGATCTGGAGATCTGAAGCTCTATATTTTCTGTTACAAAAACGTATAATCAAAAGTTGTTTGAAAAGACGACTGGATTGTTCACCAAGTTTGTTCTATTCCAAATTTAATGTTTTTAGCATTGACCAAATTTATAAATACTAGCACTCTTTAATGAAATTTTATTATACAAATCGAATTAATTTTGTAGCTCAACCACATGATTTTAATACAAAACGACAAATTATGGTCCACGTCTATATAATTCGATAAAAAAACTTCATTCTAATGGGGGCAGATAAGAAATTTTTTTTCTTCAAGCATGTTAATAATATCATAACAAATGCTTATACAAATGTTGGCCATTCGAGCACAATTTTATTACGAGGACCCCCCAGAAAGTAAGTTCCCTTGGGGCCGTCTGAAAGCGACGATAAGTAGTGCTCGAATTGAATTTTCGTGTTCATAAACAACCTTTCAGTGGAAGGTTTTTATATTCCTGAAGGGGTAACCTATTCCCTAATATTTCGTACACTGGGATGAGAGTCATCCGGGATAAATCTGTAAACTTGTAGACGAAACGTCTGAACGTAACATCGCCAGTAGAATACCGCCTCTTAGTCTGGAAACTCTCACCCCATTGACGCCGGCCCTGAAAGATTACATATAGTTTTTATTTTAGATTTATTATTGTCATATTACGACTGTCATATGCAATGGTACATTAGGTTGCTGGCATCTACCGTTCCGTCCGCGAACAAAATCAAAAAGAGTACGACTAGTAAGAAGTAAATCAAACTATTGCCAAAGAAATAGTATAAAAATCATTCACATACTCGTATAAGTCTGAAATAATAAAATTTAATGGGTGACGAGATTATGCTCTCATGTGGAAAAGAGGATAGTAGGAGGACCAACGTAATGGAAGTAATGACGAAGTAGATATGATAACAAAATAATATCATTTAGCAATATCAAAATACAGTATATGGACAATAATAATGCAATGATTTTAAGCACTCTGGACATTTTACGAATATAAAAAAAAACAACAAAAGGTACCAAGTTCATTGAAACTTCCCTGAGAACGATATACCTTGTAAGAGTTTAGGTTTCTCTGATAGATACTTACAAAATAATTTACATGAAAATTGCTTAGAATTATATTTACCAGCAATAGAATAATTTTACAGATTCTGTTATCAACAGTAGTGTTGTACAGTGGTGGTAAAAAAAAAAACGGACCGATCCTTGTAGCTGATTTCAGAGCCTTGTTCACTCAGAGCACGACAGACTGGTATCTAAAGCTTTCGTGGTTCGAATCCTGTCTGGCAAGGAAACTTTTTTTTTTGTTCCTTATTCAAATTTATTCCCAATACTTTTCGATTGCAGCGATATTTTACTACTTAATGAACTTATTATTCCCAGACCATGAATTTTACCAGCAATCGAAAAGTATTAAGAATAAATTTGAATAAGGAACAAAAAAAAAGTTTCCTTCCCAGGCAGGATTCGAACCATGAAAGTCTTAGTTACTAGTCTATCGTGCTCTGGAGTGAACAAGGCTCTGAAATCAGCTACAAGGGTTGGGCCGGTTTTCTTTGCCACTACTGTACATCGAAAAGAACCGAAAGAATTGTTATGGAATTATTATAAACTGCGAAGGCGTCAGTACAGAATACACACACATATTTTGATGGTGCTATGTTTAGAGAACAAAAAGGAGGACATTTTGCAAAATTAAAAACTGGTTCGCGGACAGAGCACCGAGAAGGAAAAATGAGGACCTCTTTGCGAAAAAGAGAACGTCTGGCCACCCTACATAGATATTGTCATCTAGTGCCCATATTTGCAAACATCCACCATGTGCAATACTCAGTATCGGTATCTTTGTTTGTAGTGAAACTGGACCCTGCTACTTATTTTATGATCTAGGAAACCACTAAAAACCCCGAAAAGATTGACTCACTCCGGATCTGATTCCGAGACCTTCCGAAAACGAGTCCAGTGTTTTACTACTGAGCCACATCGCTCTGTTCGTTAATATTATCTATAAAGGTAAGTTAAAAACGACACTGAATTACAAATCGCTTGCTGGGCGATTAGCAAAATTAGCTATGCCATCTGCCCAAATAGAATAAAGTTTGGTAATACTGTGATACGAGTAGTATTGTGATAGTTCTTTTTGAGAATTTGTTACAATTTTACTGAGCGAGAGGAAGATTTTTTTTTGGCTTCAACGTATTAAGGGAATGTTCGTGGACAAGTTGCTGCACAAAACCGGTTCTTCTCTCGCTCAGTAAAATTGTAAGAAATTCTGAAAAAGAACTATCACAATATTACTCGTATTACAGTATTACCAATTTTTACCCTGTGTAGAGCAGGTTAATGAGAACATTAGAAATTACCATTACTATTTCTTAGTGATTACTAGTCTCTCGAATTTAAGGGAGAAATACGCGAAATTTAAGAATGCAGAAACTCATATGTCAATTTTTCGTATGTCTTTATGAAAATCCTATAATAATTCTATGTTGTATGTGTCAGAATAGTAATTAGGAAACAAATCTGCCGTTACATTGGGTTTTAATTAGAAATTGTTTCTGTGGTCATAGTCAGGTTTGTTGTCGTGCCGGATTGCACGGCTCATTTGCAATTCAGATCTCTGACGGGACGACAGGACTGAGCTCTGAGCATGAGATTTATCAGATCAGAAGTGTGTGCTACTTCTGTCCGGCCTGGTGGACATGAATAAATGCAGTCAATAAAGTTACGCAAGGAAAGTAGGTCAAGGAAGTGCAATGCAGCTCGTGTTGGTTAGTGGCCATAATTCAGGAATTAATGTTAATTAATACAAGTTTAAATTTACGTCAAATTCGCAAAGTATAGCCTAAAGCCTATTATTAGTTAATTTGATTTATGGAGCCTATACGTGATATTTAAATTGATGAGGATTTTGACTGGATGAAGACGTGGAAAATAGCATTAAAATTTCTGACTAAAATCGGGTCACAAATGCGAATAAATACGCCGACAAGAACATAAAAATCTTCTTCATTTTTCTATATACACTTTTAACACTTATATATCATTGATTAAATTTCCATCTTCTTTACTGTGTTAATATTTGGTCCATTCAATACAAAATTTTAAGAATGTGTCAGCTATGTCATGATTTTTTTTTGGGCTTTTAATATAATAATGTTATTATGAAAATAAATTGAACTGCCAACTATGACCGCCATATCATTAATATTTTAGTCATACGGATGACTGAAAAATGAGTTGCAGTTACATGTTATCCATCATTTAAAATATTCTAGACACCCTATATGAAGTGTCAACAAAAACTAAACAGACGTCGTTGTAAACCTGAATAACCATATTTTAATACCTTAAAGGCTAATCCGAAATAATATTAAGGAATTATCATAAAAACATCTCATTGAAAAAAATAAATAGTTCTATATTCGAATGCAAGAAATTAAATTCATGCGAATTTCATTCATATTAAAGAAAATCTTATTCCTAATCCATTTCCCGAGTTTTATGACGTTATCTAAAAAAACCTGTGAATAATTAAATTAATAAAATAATTAATTTTTGTTCCGACAGTTGAAAATCGCTTGCTATGTGCGGCGGTTGAAGCGTTCGCAAGACTTCATAACGATGAGTAACCTCAAACTTCTGTCTCCCTGGCCTTGATCGCGCAACATTCTGTACGACGGGAGAGCCTACCTGCTGAGCTCCTTTGTTCCGGTGAGTTATTTTTATTAAAAACTGACATGATATTTAAGTCAACATTATGAAATTTTCACAGTGGAATCAATATGCCCTATAGAATTAAACACATGTTTTTTGTCTGTAAAAATGAATTGCATTTTGTGTTCTATATTTTTTAAAATTATTTTACGGTGGGTAACTAATTAAAAAATTATATATTTTTTTCATTTTGAGGACATTTATAAATAAGGCTCTCCTTTTTCGAATTGCATTGGAATCATTTTTCCATCTTCAATGAATGAAACCGTGTTCTTTGTTAAACCAATATTTTAAATTCTGATCTGCCAAAGTATGAAGGATGCAATATTAATATAGTATTGCTTGAAATTCATATTTAGAACATACAAAATAACCTCCTATAATATTTTTAACTTTTGAGACATCATGGTTTAAAAACATACCTTTTTTTTTTTTTTTTTTTCCCCCCCCATGGAATGACCCGTTTAGGATTTACCTCAGCTGACATATCGGAGTCTTGTTCTTCATTGCCCAAAGCCCTTTGGAGATCCACTGGATTTACAGGCGGAAACGTTACTACTTGTATAATAATAATAATAATGAGTCCGAGCTGGTGGAATATGTACTGTCATGGTTCAGATTAATACTGAAAGAAAGCAAGAAAGCAATTTTTCTCTTTCTAATAATTTCCGGAGCTCACTCAGCCTGTTAAATGAGTATTAGACAGTTTTAAGCATCACGTGCCCTACCACGTAATTGAGTAGAATAACAGCATGTCGATCAATATACCGGGTCTAAATTAAAGACAAATTACTTCATAATCTTGCTAAAATAGCTCGTTTTAAAATGGTTTATACCAGGAAAGCTGCTTCGTTACTGACAAGCCAATGTTCAGTTTCGAAGTTGCAATGAGTAGGACATCGTGATTCAGAAGTAGTTGGAGGTGATTGGTTATTTGTCATGCACATCATCATATGACTGAAATTAACTTGGTATTTTGCCAAATTAATCCTGAAGGAACTTTAATTCGATAAAAGCTGAAGATTGTTCTTCTCCATTTAGTTGTATTTATGGCGATCGAGTGCGTTAACCTTGATAGAAGGGTTTGACAGATGTCAGCTGAATCTATTTTGACGTGTTCTATTGATTATCTGAAGGCCATCAACATATAAATAAACAATAAGCTTAGTCATTCATGGATACTGGTTGGTTTCATGTCATGAACATATTATATAGGTCTCCAAGCTGTTCGGCTACTACATGCTACAGCCACAAATAGTAGACCTCACAGCACGATGATTTTTGTGTCATTTGGATGTCTGAATTTCCGCAAACAATGATGATGTTTTAACGTGAATTTAAATGTCCTGTCTCTTAATTTTCCTAGTATTACACAATGAGATAGTTCATTCTTGGAGGTCTAGTAATTATCATGCCTGCCAGTGAAACAGGGATTTGCCAAGCATTAATTTTTTTATGGACAAACAAAATCCTTAAAATGGCTTCAACGGAAGAGAAGTAAAGCCAGTCTTGCGTTTCGTACGATTCATGGGGAGCCAAAAGAGCATTATTCCTGAATAAAAGGAGTTGAGGTAAAATTTTGGCCAAACGTTTATCGACACATCAGCTTTCTTCTTTATGGATAAACGTCTCTTAGGACTATGTCAATTGAGATTGCATTGGTATCTGGAGGACATCGTCTTGTGAGACTGCAGGGGTCTCTGACAGGCAGAAAAGAGAAAAAATATAAAATGTAGTGGCGGGCAGAATTGTTAATATTTCGGAAAACGTATTATGCCTTTCACGTGTTAAATGTTATGTTAACTTGTTAACATGTTTCGGCCTGCTATTGCCATCTTCAGAACTGGTTGTTGCTGGTCTTGGCGCCTTTTTTGTTTTGTTTCCTGTGGGGTGTGTTTGTGTAGTGTAATGTGGAGTCAAAGAGTGTGTGTGTTCTGAAATTGAGTTGTGTGTTGAGAATTTCATTTGGATGTGTTTTTGTGTGTTTGTATATTTCGTATTGTTCTAGTGTGTTTAGTTTCTGGCTTTTTGGTTGGATGTGTAGAATTTCCATGTCTTTGTTGATATCTCTGTAGGTGTGGTTAGCATTTGTGATGTGTTCTGCATATGTGGAAGTGTTTTGTAATTTTATTATGGCTGTGATGTGTTCTTTGTAACGTGTTTGAAATGATCTGCCTGGTTGCAGGTGTTACATTTGAGTTTGTATACCGCCTGTGTTGTTGTATTTGTTTGTTTGTGTTGTTTGTGTGTTGAGATGTTTTTGTAGAGTATTATTTCTTCTGTATCCGATGTTGTAATTTAATTTCTTGAATGATGTTGCAATCTTGTGTGTGCTTTTGTTTTCGTATGTTAGTGTGATGTATTTCTTGTGTTCTTCTGTTTGTGTTGTATTCTTATTTTTTTGTGATTATGTTTTGCTTTTCGTATTATGTTGTCTATTATGTTGGGGTTGTATCCGTTTTATTGTGCTATGTATTTTATTCTGTTTAGCTCTTCTTTGTAATCATGTCGATTCATTGGTATGTTGAGTAGTCTGTGTACCATTGTTCTGAATGCAGCTTGTTTGTGTTGTGTTGGGTGATTGGATGTGTTGTGTATGTGTGTTGTTGTTGTGGGTTTTCAATTTCTAATGTGTAGTGTAAGTGATATAGTGTTAAAAGTTGTGTAATCAAGATGTGCAATTATTAATAGTCTGCATTGTATCGAGGGCTGAAGAATGTACAGGCTCCAGAAATAAAAAAAAATGTCATCAATTCATATTTTAGAAACAACCTGAAAATCCACAAGCTGTTCCACGTCTTTTAAGTCTTATCTAAAATTGAAAAAATGGAGACCCAAACTGGGGAGATAGCTATAGCTCGCTGATTTCATTATCTCGAAAACAGAAGGAGGTTCATGTTCATTTTATCTTCGAGAACGAGGACCGAAACGATATAATTACTGTAACTCACTCACTCACTCACTCACTCACTCACTCACTCACTCACTCACTCACTCACTCACTCACTCACTCGCCTTGTCGTTATTTCGTCTCAAACTTGGTACTTGTTTTTGAAAATCTTCCAACATTACAGAAAAACAATCTTGGAACTACTGTATCGTGGAATTAACACGATTATGCATCACTACATAAACGATGAATAACGCGTACATTTTATTACAATGAAGTTTCTTGTAGCAGTGTAAAATGTTGTCTTAACCGCTAAATTCAATATGGCCGATTAAATCCGTGTGTGTATGCGTGGGTGCGTGTGTGTATATATCTATAATATGTAGAGTGAACCGTAAGTAATGCAATTAATGTTAAGGGGTTATTCTTTAAGTTACTTCAAACAAAAAGGTTTAATACAATTTTCTCGCTTTGCTTCCTTTTCGTGATAAAAATTGTTTTATAAGAAACATTTGATAGCGTTTACTGGGAAAGCCATTGATTTAATTCCCAACATACTTAGTCAATTTAAGAGAGCAATGTATTATGTTAATAAAATGATTGAAAGAATTTTAGTTTTATCCTTTAGATGTACAGAAATTTGAAGGACAAAATTAAAATTCTTTCAATCAGTTATCATAATACCACAGTCTAGTATGTACAGTCACGAAGCTCAATACGTAGTAAATATGAATACATGGATAGTTGCTAACCACTAGGGTCGTTAATATCGCTTCATTACAGACAATGCGAAATAGTACTGGCACAGTCAATTGTTCCTAGCAACCTCACAACTCAAGCTTCGTGACTGTATATACTAGACTGTGATAATACACTGCTCTCTTAAACTGACTAAGCATATTGGAAATTAATTCAAAGTCTTTCCCCAAACCCGCTATGAAATGTTTCGTATAAAACAATTTCTTCTCGAAAAGAAAGCAAAAGCGAATAAAATTGTATTAAATTTTTTTGTTTGAAATATCTTAAAGAATAACCCTCTGAAATTAATGATATTACTTACGGTTCAACTTGTATATCATGATGGACACAGCAATATGAAACTGAAGATAATTATGAGATAATGTGAATATCCAGCTCACTCGAATGAGGTAAGAAGCTTGAACTCTGAAGGAAATACAACAGAACAGGCGATTCTGCTGACAAAGAACAATATTCTGTGTGGTGAGTTACCGTCACCATCCTTCTGCATATATTCTCGATGGATTAAGTGATTGATTGAAATACATGGGTGGAATTATGACGATTCATCATTTAGACCATTCTCTGGTCCATTACAGTACTAAACCTCGGCTAGATGCATTCTCATCCACACCGGTCGACAGTCCTAAGGTTTGTCGTGTCCAGGATGCATTGCAGGCAATTTTACATGAGGAGCATCGTTTCAAAACGTATTATGTGCAACTTACAATTTTTTTACACGAACGACGAAAAACTGGATTACTCGTAAACCGGACAAGTTTTCAAAACACTACACAAAACCATTTTTAAGTACTGGTTTCACAGTTTACAAATATGACGACTTGGAACCATCAGACTTCACAGCATGAAAGATAAATAAATACAAAGTAACAAATTTAATTTCGTCCACTGGGGGACTTAATACGTTTTGAAACGATGCTCCTCACATGCTCCTGAACAGCATCCTCCTCACTTTGCCGATTGTTGATCAAAGAAATAATGATGAATATAATAGAATGGAGGGAAATTGACGGAATGATGTCGATGCTTTTGTTGTGGAACCCAGGGAAAAATCCTACTTGTGACCTAATCCGCCAAAGTCACTCTGGATTTTTTAAAGAAAAAGTTCCAGGCCTGACTGGGTTTCGAACCCGGATCACCTGCATGACAGACTGATGTTCTGGAAAAACTCTAAACCACGTAGTCACCGCAGGGGTCGATATGCCCTATACTCGTGCATGGTGCTTCGAGGTACGAGAGAGTGCTTTTGGAGTGGTACAGTCGGCGAGGATGTGTGAGACGTACAGTATGAACTTAAACCGTGCCTACTTCTTTGTTACTAGCAAAGTCCAAGTTTCCCTGTATGACATGTGGGAAAACTAAGGTGTAGGGTGAGTTACAATTTGTTTATGCTTGTTTTGAAGTGATCTATTGTGCCCTGGTGTTCGAAGGAGGTATTTAGTATTTATTTTGTGTATGTGTAGCCTACAATTGAAGATCTCTCCGGAAAACGGATGTAACATCAAATTAATGAAATAATTATGTGACTTAGGTGGAAATGGTATATTACGATACAAGGTTGGAAAGTGTTTTTTTACGAACTTTTCCTCAGTTTTGTAATGCACTTCACAAACGTGTACTGTACAACAGTTTTTGCAGGATCATATTTTTAAAATTGCAAATACAATATATTTTGCATTGAAAATTTAGAGCAATATTATTCCGAAACCTTCGCAAAGTATATTGTAATGGTAAATAAGTACTAACAATAAGTGCACTGTAATGGATCCATTTCAGTATAGGTTTGTTATGAAGAATGGTTTCCCTAGCAACAAGTTTCTATGTGGGAATTCTAACAACAATGGCTGTAAAAAAATCACGCAAAAAAGTAATTTTCAAGCATTTATTTACGACAATAAATGATTGCGCGCAATACCTGAATAAACTTGTATTCTTGATTAGTAGAATGGTTCTGTTAGTAAATATAATCTTAACTAAATATGCTCCTGAAATTATTTTCCTGTCGCCTGAAACATGTATTATACATTTTTTGGTTACACTCTTATTCCACGGACGTCCTCAATTGTGTATTTTAACATAATATGATTAACGGTGCTTCCTATTAAGGCGTTTCCTTTCCTACTCTCAGTCCCGGAGAACAGACAGTGTTACAAATTAATTTTTACGTTCAACGAAGATTAGATAACGTGAAATGTGTTATTATTATTGTTATTATTATTATTATTATTATTATTATTATTATTGTTGTTGTTGTTGTTCCTCAAAATAATTATTAAAACTCATTTTAATCAGTATTGAGAAAATTTACAACTGTGGGTACTCGTACATGTTTGGGATCTGAAATCGTAATCGAACATCATTTCGGAAATTTGTTCTGTGACTAGAAAAACATTTTGGCACACAAAATCTATGTAACACAATGTAAGTTCTGTGATAATTATATAAGAAGTTCAGAAAATTACGAATATGAAATACCGATATGTAATGCAAAAATGGTACGGTAGCTGAAACCGTATCTTTATGAAGTGACAATGTTTTGCACAGAAGGGCACATTATAGCATAAAATTATGCAAAAGTTATTTTTCTCTCATCACCATTAAGTCAATTTTATCTGACATTATGCATAGATTACATTTGTTTCTTTCTGATCAAGAACACATTCATATTTTAGAAAGAGTTACTATACTGTGTGTGTGTCTCTATATATATATATATATATATATATATATATATATATATATATATATATATAGACTGCACGCAATATCCTAAAAATAGTTAATCCTTCAGAATTCTACAACTTTGAAATATTTTTTAAGAATTCTTTTTTAATTAGTAGCTATCTTGCACATGAAAAGGATGGCATACTAGCTTCTTGTAGCTCCACCAGAAATGACCATGAAATTTATTTTCTGATAGGCCTACATGAAATGTTCAATGTATATAATTAGTTTCTTTTTAACTAACGATATTATGAGCATGATTTTGGTCATCTCCTTTATAATATCCAAAGAAACAAGCATGCGAAGTTTCGTGTAGATATGTTAAAAATTGGCGAAGTTAATATGGATTGAAGTTAGAATAATGTAGTTTAGAGTAAACGAGCAACAAACTTACAGATGTTGGAGCTGAAGTCAATTCATTGTAGAACATTTTAATGCATAGCCTAAATTGGCCAATTTTATAGATATCTTACAATTCTTATATTAAATGAATATAAGAAAATGTATTATTTTTTTAGCCCTCGAAGGTATATGTAAACCACTTGCAGACGACCGGCAAAGCGATACCGATCAACATCGCTTTATAAACATTAGCAGAAATAGGGTAATATGAGATACTGTGAACGGCGAGGTGCATTTAGAATTATACACAGATGCTAATACCCGTAACTTCAGGATCCGAATACTGTCGTTCAACATGGACTCCATGGTGTGAAAGTTACTGTTTCGTGAGGTTTCTCATCATATTTTATCATGGGACCGTACTTCTTAAAGGAATTAAGGACTGGCATAGAGTTACAGTAGCGATTAATGCACTTTACTAGAATAGATTGAGATACCAGAATTAGAGAATCATGACATTGAAGACGTTATCTTTGAGCACGACGACGCCCCACCTTAGTTATCAACCAGCAAAAGAATTTAATAAAAATACTTTTAGGAAACACGCGATAAGCAGTGAGGATGCCTGAAATTGGTATCGATGCCACTAGAGTATTTGTATACGAAGCCATACAAACAATAATAACAATATGTAGAAAACACATTCAAAAGGAGAGTCCTTTCATCTCCGCGATGGCTTAGTGCCAGACTTTCGGCCTGTCACACTTGTGGCGGACAAGACCGCAGTTCGAATTTTCCTTGCGGCTCTCCCGTTTCCTCAGTATAGGCTATAAGCATTCACATCATTCTATAAGAACACCTACAATTTCCAATTAATGCCCCAAGGGTCGATTGAAACCTAGTTCAGTAAACTCACCAAAGAACCAATTGGCTATTCTCCTAAATTGAGACAACTCATCCTGCCTATGATTTTTCCATGGTTTTCCTAAGGCGCTAAGAAAAATGTCGGGATAAGCCCTAAAAGAATTGGGCCTCGAACCTACATCCTTCT
This sequence comes from Periplaneta americana, assembly GCF_040183065.1. NCBI lineage: Eukaryota > Metazoa > Arthropoda > Insecta > Blattodea > Blattidae > Periplaneta > Periplaneta americana. The sequence goes on from NC_091133.1 coordinate 58,707,330, forward strand.
CCCCACAAAAGTTGAGCATTTTTCCAAATTAAAGCCTTCGAAATAGGAGCGTTGGATTTCGCATATTGCCTTCACTTTTTGGGCGAGTTTACTCGAGTTCCAATCGCACAGTGAAAGGCCTCCAAACCTTTCAATGTGCAGGCTTTTTACATCTTTCGGCGTTCCTTGTCCTGATGCTGTTCTATCATGCTTCTCTCCTCTCCCCCCTTATGTGGTAACTATTAGATTACGTCAATTTTCGGCTTTCCTCTTCAAAATTCTCTAGAGTTCTTTCAGTGAAACAGCGAAACTCGCAGTGAGACAAGTGGCCAACAGGTTTGGAGCTTACATATTCAGTTTTCTCAGCTCCAAACTCCCTTGCCAAAGGACGCGTTTTCGCGTACGTCTTTAATGTTCTTCCTGTCATTCATTCAACTGTCGACTTTGTTCCAATTTCATAGCATTCTTCAATCGCCGACTGGCGACGCATGGAAGGGGTGGCCTAAGGCCGTGTGGGGCTGCCTACACAGGACCTGGATACGCAGCAGACCTTAGTGTAGTCAGCTGGTGTGAATGAGAATACGCCTAGCTAAGAGGGTTAACACAATTCAGTTTCCAGGTGGGATGGTCGTAGTGCGATGGATTCGCCTTTCCCCAAGGAGTCCCTTAGATACCATAAATAAATTTTAGTAAATGTTTAATTATTGCATTTATATTGCTTGGGCCTGACCTTACTAAGAGTTCTTATCCAACAAGATAAGTTGTCAGTAGTGATTTGAGCTGTTTCCTAGGAAGAACATGTCCTTGAGCGTTATCGACAAAAGCTTGCTGGCAACAATTCGATCCGTGGCCGGGTTGGGCAATGAACTCCCCGTTATTGGCTCGTAATTTGATGCGTATTGTATGGCGTTGCTTTATACACAGAGTGAGAAATACAGTAATATAACAGAAATTAACATGTTAAATTTAATGTAAGAATAGAAAACATGTTGCAAGAGGAATATACTGGAAATATTTACAAAATTACATGCGATCTTGAAAACCTGGATTTCCTTCAAATGTAATATTTAATTGTCATAGAGCACCCGATGTAATTCAGAAGTAAGGGATCGGTCTCGTAATCCAAGATTATGCTCGGACATGGGTTCAAATCCCGTTTGAGCTGATTACTTGGCTGCGTTTTTCCTAGATTTTTCCTAACTGTAGGGAGAACGTTAGATAATCCATGGTGGATCCACCATCTCATCTTATCAAAATACGCTATTACGAATTTCTCCGACGCTAAATAACATAGCAATTGATACAGTGTCGCTTACTTACTTACTTACTTACAGATGGTTTTTAAGGAACCCGCAGGTTCATTGCCGAACTCATATAAGCCCGCCATCGGTTCCTATCCTGTGCAAGATTAATCCAGTCTCTAGCATCATAACCCACCTCCCTCAAATCCGTTTTAATAATATCCCCCCATCTACGTCTCGGCCTCCCCAAAGGTCTTTTTCCCTCCGGCCTCCCAACTAATATTCTATATGCATTTCTGATTCGCCCATACGTGCTACATGCCCTGCCCATCTCAAACGTCTGGATTTAATGTTCTTAATTATATCAGGTGAAGAATACAATGCATGCAGTTCTGCGTTGTGTAACTTTCTCCATTCTCCTGTAACTTCATCCCTTTTAGCACCAAATATTTTCCTAAAAACCTAATTTAAAACACCCTTAATCTCTGTTCCTCTCTCAAAGTGGGAGTCACAGTGTCGCTAAATAATCAATTTAAAGTTGTCACAATAATGAGTTTGTTCGAAACCACATGCTAAAGTTTAATGAACTGTATATTAGCTCAGTGGTCAGAGCGCTTGGTACGTAGAACCAAGGACCCGGGTTCGATGCCCGGCGCCGGAGCGAATTTTTCTCCTAAAATGTTAAGTGTTATTGAACTGTGTTTTATCAGTTTCTGTTTAGGAAAATAAATAGTTTTACATGCCTATTAGGAAAGGTAATGGTTTTTACACGCATATATTATATGTGTGAAAATCTACGAGCAAAAATTCACCACTTTGGAGATCTTCTGATTTATTTGCATCAGTAACAGAACCAATGACAAAGCTATCTCACTAGAGGTCCCGAAAACCCCTTAGGATAGAGGAATGTTACGAATCCCACCTCATGAGACAATGGGAACTGAGTAACAGTAGGGATGTCAGCCGTAAATGTTTCTAGTACGGTACTCATTTCTGTAGCCGAACCGATTTCTTAAAATTTTGCTGCAAGCTTTTGGATGGAACTCAAAATATTTGAGCTAGCTCCTTACGAGTAAAGCGTTAAATGCATGAAACTATCATATGGCCGCTGTAAAACTCCGTCTACTTTTCTAATAGTACTTTTCTTAGGCTGCAGTCAGGGTCGGCTTTAAGCTGATCGGGCCGATTTGTCTCAGTCGGGATAACTACTTCAATCTACACCTACACCTAACACCATAATATTGTCGTTTCACGGAGAACAGGAACAATTTTAAATTTCGGTAATACATAAATTACGTCACCAGAAAGTAGGGTGCGCGCGACTATTCCACCGCTAGTTTGATCATTCTTACAACCCTTATCCCAAGAGTAGCTAACATCAACTAGGTGGCTTTAATTTAACCCATGGAGAGACGAAGCGATGCATGGAGCGTAGACAGCGATGTAAATAACTATATAGTCAATAAAACATACGAATTACTATCTATTTGCACTATCTAAAGATAGGCCTAATCAACGTAGTTATTTTGTACGTATACTTTGCATTAAATCGCATATACTTTCTAAATGCATATCTTAATTCATTTCTTTGTATAATAAAGACATAAGTCTGTATTGAACTACGTTTACCGGTATAGATTCTGCAGACCTTGAGTGTGAACATGGGGCCCCCAAATAATTTTTAGAATTGGGCCCCGCAATTCCTAGGGCCGGGCCTGGCTATAGTAACACGTGTGGGAACATAGGCTATACTAAAAATAAGCAACACTATTCCTCTGTAGATGAATTTAATTACCGGTATTTTATATAACGCAAAACAATAATAGGCCTATATGAAAATTCTGTTAGCAGTGTATTTTTATACTTCTTTTAACAAAGACCAAGGAAGTCGCACGATCTTTTGAAAATCTTTTGTTGAATAGTTAATTCGTTACGGATCTGAAGCTATTGGTAGGCAGATATTCAAAGCTAGTTATCAATAATTACCATTTTACAATGAAGCACAATACTCTTAACAAATAACTATATCGGATTTATTTTTTAATCACTGTACTTTCGGTATTAAAAGTTCTGCAGTGCTTGGGAAAAGTGGCATAATTCAGTTTCCACAAACATTTTTTATTAATTTGACAACTTACGGAACATCTGCTCGCTTGGGAAAAGAGACATAAGTATTTCTCCCATTATAATAATTCATACAGAAGAAAATAAAATCGACATAAACCACTGTGAAGACAGTTTTTTTCCTTCTTTTGTAAAATTAACATTTTTGACTTGTGCCACTTTTCCCGAGCACTACACAGTTCTGAATGTAAGAAAATCAATCCAACTCATTTCGGTATGGAAGGGCTTTTCTCTAACATTTGATTTTGTGTGTGTGTGTGTGTGTGTGTGTGTGTGTGTGTGTATATATATATGTATATATGTATGTATATATATATATATATATATATATATATATATATATATATATATATATATATACGATGAACCGTAAGTAAAGTCATTAATTTCAGAGGGTTATTCTTCGATATATTTCAAACAAAACTGTTTAATACATTTTTGTTCGTTTTTGCTTCCTTTTTGAGACAAAAATTGTTTTATATGAAACATTTCATAGCGTATTTTTTTTATTTAATTTCCAATATGCTTGGTCAATTTAAGACAGCAGCGTATTATGATGATAAATGATGAAAGAATTTTAGTTCTGTCCTTTAAATGTGCAGAAATTTTATCCCAATAAATGTAACTTTTCGTTCTGAAAAATAATTTTAAAATATTACATTTGTTCGGATAAGATTTCTGCATATTTAAAGGACAAAACTAAAATTCTTTTATACATTTATTATCATTACACACTGATCTCTTAAATTGACTGAGCATATTCGGAATTAAATCAATGGATTTCGCAAAACACGCTATGAAATGTTTCATATAAAACAATTTTTATCTTGGAAAGGAAGCAAAAACGAGCAAAATTGTATTAAACTTTTTTGTTTAAAATATGTCAAAGAATAACCCCCTGAAATGAATGATATTACTTACTGTTCATCCTGCATGTATGTATATATATCGTGTCCCGGCATGGCTCAGTTGGTAAAGAGCGCTCAGCGCGCAAAGCTGAGAGGTCCTGGGTTCGATTCCCGGTGCCGGTACGAATTTTTCTCGTATTTATCAGTAATAATACAACTGACTAGTTAAGACTAGTCGTGTAATATTCAATGAGGTGGGCGAGACCTCATTCATATTTGATATATATATATATATATATATATATATATATATATATATATGTAATTAAACAAACCAAGTTATATCCTCCCTTACAACTCATGAATGTGTAAATTGGTACAAAAGTAGGAGGTAAAATATGATAAAGAAGACAGAAGGAAAATTACTGTGTTATAGAATAAGCCGTTGAAAATGACTGGTTAAAAATAAACCAAATCCAGAACTGCCATTGCTCATATACATAATGAAACATGAACAGATTAATTTTTCATACGCACTGTACCGACTTACAAGTTAAAAGAACGTAACTGTCACATGAATCGACATTTCCACGTGGTTTCCACATTACGGCCTTGACCCGGTTAAGATCTAAAATCGTGTAATATAAATATATTTTCATGCCGCTTATAACACGTGATAAGTTCTTTGCGTGCACTTGGGAAGGGAAAAAATGTTAGCATGGCTCACCACTGACTAGCGTTGGAAGATCGATGTTGAGGAATGCGTCGCACCTCCACTAGAGGCGGCATCGCGGTTGGCACACCAGGATAACAATCGTACAAGTAACAGTTCTCCGCTACCGTCACGATGGTCGTGGGTCCATTCTCAGGAGACACCGAGAAGAGATGGTGGACAAACCGTGGAGGATGGCCCGCGGCTGACGAGGTCGTGCACACCAGCGCCATTGGCCTGTCCGGGCCGGGAGCTATTTCCCACTGCAGTGGCTTCTATGGACTGCGAGGTATGTCCTCTTGCCGGCAGGGAAGACTGGACACAAGAGCTGCGAGGATGTGCGGTGGGCCCCGCTCTATCGATACCGGGCCTGCGTACTGGGGGGCTGCGGCCCCCATGCGAACAGCTGTGATATTCCCGGTTTACCCCGCAGCAAAGACTCTTCAAGTCTCTCTACAGGCTTACACAAAACAATGGCAACGCGCTTGTAATGATCAGAATCTCAAACGAGGAGGTGGGAAGTGCGTGAATTTTTAAACTTTAAATCGTAGACATGCCACCGCGTGTTTTGTGACTATTAACAACGTGTCTTCCGTGTTTTCACACAAATGGCTATTTTAAAAGCACGGAGAATTGACGAAAATAACTTAATTAAACTATATGCATTTCATTTTCTGCTAGTAGGCCTATTCTTTTATAATAGATCAATCTTTTAATCTTGATCAAGTAGAACACAAATAAGTAAATGCAGTAAATAAAAAATAAGAAAAAAATTTGAAAATCCTTGCAGATTGAAACACTTTCCTCATTTGCAGGGAGAGCATGACGAATAACAAATTTAGCGGACCGAGGCTGTACATATATTTTGTCTTTCGTCCTAAAACATTAAGGGCCGTATTCACAGATATTCTTAGCGCGGTCTTCCGGTGGATGATCAGCGAACTAACGTTTTTCGTATTCATAAACCAGTGTTAGCGATATGATATGATATGATATGATATGATATGAATCCTGCACAAGTAACCAGTCGATAGCCGGGGCTAGTTTAGCACGCTCGTAGTGAGGGCTAGCGAAATGTCTGTGAATAGCACCCTATAGTCTATGTCGTTTGTCATAAGGTCATATGGTTTCAAGCAATGACTCTGCACCATGCTAACTACATACTCTGAATACCTGGCTTGGCTTATAATTTTATTTATAATGTTAGGAATGTGAATAAAGATGTGCAGGAGCTAAAAGCATCAGTAATAATAATAATAATAATGATAATAATAATAATAATAATATAATAATAAGAATAATAATACTAATGATAATGGTAATATAATAGTAATAAATAGGGAATAGGTTTTTACATAGTTCCGCTATTTTGTTTTTGTCATAGTCGTAGCCTATATGTTATCAAGCTATATCTATGTTTAATGTACACAGGATCCCCCTATTAAAATTCTACAGATCTAAAACGCTTAAATGAACCATAAACTCGTATACATGCCTAAAAACTATGTTCGTGTTTCAAAAGCGCCGTTTTAGTATTTTGCGTATATTTAAAATAAAAATACCAAATTAAAAATTGCCAAAAGACTACGAAAATGGAATTAAAAAAAAAAATCTTACAAGTACTGGTCTGGAAATTTCGTTCCATATTGGTCTTAGGAAGGTGAGGGAAAAAGATTTTACCTAATTACCTGGAACCGAATTTCGTTTGGAAGAGTCCATCCTAGCATACAAGAGGTGTTTAGGTTAGGCGATAGCTTACAAATTAGTTTTCGTGTCAATGAACCCCCATCGTGCGAAATGAAACTGGCCAATCAGCAATCAATCTCTTTCACTGATAGAATTTCATTCTTCAGTTCATAAATTCCACCTGAAATGGAATATTTAGGGCCTACTAAAATTATTAAAGTTATTAATTGTTAATTGTAGGCCTACTACATAAACTCCTAAAAGTCCTAAATTGGATTTTATAAAGTCCTAAACCTCTGTTTGTTAGCAGCTAGAAATTCGTTCAGAAGTAGGCCTAATAATGATGATGATGATAATGATGATAATAATAATAATAATAATAATAATAATAATAATAATAATATTGATGATGATGATAATGATAATGATAATGGTACTGATGATGTTGTGTGTGGTAAAATTTCATATTTTCTAACTGTGATTCGTGTCAAGTAATGCCTTGAAATGCCTATTAAAAAGTTCTTGAAACAATATTCAATGGTTGTACTTTATTACAGTTTTACACGATAATTCAATGCATTTGTGAATGAAAACGTACGTCGAAATAATTGAAGATTATTTCAGGAAAACCTAACTATATGTTATATTCGTACGTTAAGTCGGCCTGGGTAGCGTAGTCGGTATAGCGCTGTCCTTCTGTGTTCGAGGTTGCGGGTTCGATCCCGGCACAAGTCGATGGCATTTAAGTGTGCTGATATAATCTCGGCAGTTGCGAGCGTCGTTAAATAAACCATAATTTAAATTTTCGTACGTTAAATCCATTTATATGGTCTTCAGTCACGTATATCGGGGTATAATGGGACGGTATATAATTACGTAATAGTATTGGTATAAGGAAATTGCAATGCACACTAACAAGTAGAACTATTTAATGGAAGTTACTTGTCGAGGATTTTTATGAAAACTAACAACATCTCGCAAACATATGCGTCATGACCTTGAATAAAGTGTGGTAATGACCTGATTCAATGCAGGTATCCTTCAGAAGCTGCCTCGAGCAAGAGCGACGGACTATCTTGCGTGTGAATATTTTTCAATGATGGGCTTCTCAGCAAAGTGTTCACAACGATACAGCCAACCATACACTATAATCTGGTTCCTTAATTATGAAGGAATATCGCATTATAAAATCGTTGCGTTTCATAATTATCTACTTCACTCTGAATAATATCGTTATTTTGTAGACTAAAATACACAGGGTAGTTCAGAATAATACGCAAACTATGAGAGATAATTGGGGAGGTCAAGGCAAATATTTTGTCAGACAACATGGGATCTGAGACTCATCGTTATACCGCCACACGCCATATTCTTCTTTTTGAGTTTAAAGAAGGAGCAAAGGCAGCGGAGGCGGCTCGAAACATTTGTGCCCTGTACTGAGAGAATGCCATCAGAGAAAGCACTACAAGAAAATGGTTCTGTCATTTCAACATACAACATTCCTTACAAAATAATTTCAAGGGAATCGATCCCGGGACCCTTCGCTTAGCGCATGAATGCTCTACCGACTGAGCTACCCAAGGAACTAGGCTATACACGACACCGTCACAATTCTTCCCTTTATATCCACACAACTCAAATGGGCTGACAAGACGCCAGAAACCCAACTTTGAATGCACACAATTCTGTGTGACTTAAATTGTGGCTGTTAACGTACCATATATGTATAATATATTCGTTACTGTAGGCACGTTAACAGAAAGCCACAATTTAAGTCACACAGAATTGTGTGCACTCAAAGTTGGGTTTCTGGCGTCTTGTCAGCCCATTTGAGTTGTGTGGATATAAAAGGAAGAATTGTGACGGTGTATAGTTCCTGGGGTAGCTCAGTCGGTAGAGCATTCGTGCACTAAGCGAAGGGTCCCGGGATCGATACACGGCATCGGAATAATTTTTCACTTGAAATTATTCAAGCCTGCTTCACAGGGAGCTTCTATCTGAAAGCCAGATTTGTATTCCTTACAAAAATTAGTGTCCATCCACAGAAGATAATGGTATACGTCTAGCGCAGAAAAGAAGGCATCATATACTAGGAATTGCTTCCAAAGAATGTAACCATAACTACTGACATTGACTGTCAAACAACTCAGAAGCATTGCGGCCGCAATTGAAGAAAAACGACCAGAAAGACTGCCTCAAGTGCTACTGCAATACGATGCCCGCACTTCGCTAACATTGCACAGCCCCTAATTTCTCCCGATCTTGCGCCCTCAGATGTCCATCTTTTCCGTTCTCTATTCAACAGCCTTCAAGGTAACTTCTTTGATGACGAAGAAGCTTTACAAACTTAGCTTTATGAAATTTTTAACTTCAACCCAGCAGAGTTTTTCAGATGCGGAATAGAAAAACTATCCCAGCATTGGCAGAGAGTCATAGATAATGTAGGAGAATGTATTACTGATTAAATTCTGTCTTCTATTCATCTCAAACAAAAGCTTTCGTCACAGCGAAAAAACTCTACGAACTTTTGCATAGGCTGTATAATGTGCTTATGTAGTCTGGTATCGATGTTGAATTATCTAGAAATACACCGCTGAAATATGAAACATTAAATATGATATCTTTTTTTGATGGGACAGAAGGCTCCGATATTCACATGCACTAAAACAATTATTTTGATATTGTATTATGAAGTCTGATGGACGTCTTCATTTGTTTGTTTTCCAAAATGGCGTACAATATAAAATAAATACATAAGCAAACAGATAACAGAAAAAAGCTTCTCTCTCTGGAATGATAATTCTGAAAACTCCTGACAAATCAATATTTAATACAGTTCTAAATAAATGAGATTCTGGATGTGTATTCAAATATAAAACTGGCTGCAGCTCAATACACTTACGTATATATCAGTCCATGATCACTTGTACGCGGATAACAATCTGCAATCACACGGTCAGTAGGACTTCACTGCATCGCGTCGGACAATTGATTTGAAGCGTCCAGACGAATAAATTATGTCCATTACAATACGAACATGGAGTTTCGTACACATTATCTGCTTGCACTGCTGTTAACTCATCAGTCCATTGTAAGTGCTAATAGCTCCTGCAGTGGCTGTAAGGTCTAGAGTCTAGAAAACAGACCATCAGACTGTTACGAAGATGGTTCTAGTTCAAGTCCCAGTCAGGTCCATGATTTTCTATTGAAAAATATAGTGACACTTATGATGGACATCTGCCGCTTTAACCCTACATCATATATGTAACAGATTGCTTATCCCAATGTTAAAATCAGTAGCACTTTGAAGAGAACAACCGCCAGGTTCGCCACCCGTCCGCCGTAAACGAACACGAGATGGCAGTACAGTTGCTAATGCAATTCAAATGGGAGTTATGACGTGACTCCTTATGTAACAGCTAGATGGCAGCATAGTAAACCTGATAGAAGTTGTTACCGTCAAAACCCGAGCAATCTGGGTATATATGATCTAGGCTTTAACACAGTAGTGAACTTGGAGATGCGAGAAACAGTTGGTCGGTAAATTTTGCCTGGACAGTTTTCATTCAAGGGCAGAGTTTAGGATTGTTTCACATGCCGAAAATCTAGAAAACGAAATCACGTAGAAAGTAATGCTAAGGATTTTCATTCTCTCTTATGAATTCATTGCTATCGTCAGGACTTAAACCCGTGAATTTCGTATATAATGAAAACATGGTAACCTAGAGTGCTTATTTTTGTCTAACTATACCAATAAACAGAGTGTCTGTCGTTAGAGCAACAGTCTACAGATAACAAAATCCCGGGTTAAATGCCATATGGAGGTAGGATTTTCATCCCGACATAACTTACAGAACTTCTCAGAGTAACTAAGACTCTTATAAAATTGAGTTTATAGGGGTAAAGGTGGCCTGAATGTGGTGATGAGAAACATCTCCTTTCAATACCTATGCTAACAAAGGTGACAGCTCTGCCTTCCGTATGCATAAATGGCGTAACCCGTAGTATCAGGTAGTCCAGCTATCATTTTGTATTCTTCACTCAAAATTCAAATCCGTAAGTTGTAAGTTAGTAAAATTATAAATCCTTGAACCCTTCAGTAGCGTACATACTGTCCTTCCAAGTGGTCCGTGGGCAGTGCAAGAAATTTATCTTCCGTCTACGGGACTGCGTGGTTGTAAGCTGTCTTGTGATTGTCCTATGATGTCTCTGCAGTGGCTCTGTTTTGTGCCAATCTCACATCCAGGGAGGCTCGCAATGTGTGGATATTTCTAGTGCCAATTCATAGAAAATATTCTCCCTCCCCTTCCCCGCATAGGTTTCCAAATGGGTAAAATAGGGGAAGCAAAATATGTAAAGAAACATAATTAGCCTATATGTTTAATTATATTCATAAAACTCCATATACCAAGTGTTTAAATGAAAGTATGGCATATTTGATAGCAGGTAATACTGGCCAAAGCAAGATTAAAAGTTCCCATGAACATAAAATATCCAAAAACAAATATCTGTTGAGATATAGTCCATTCTTTATTGTGGGCTATTAGTTTAAAAACACAAAACAAAGATTCGTATGTTTTGAGGGTGGGCAGCATTCCTCAACAAAAGTAAACAGTCTCGTAAACATGGGGCCCAAATTTAATATACTATCTTCCAAAATAACTTCTTCCTCGTGTAAAATATTTAGTAGTGTACGCTGTCTTTCTGCGTGAGTTTATTAATCCTTTTCTTACTGCTTGTGTTTACCTCTGCCGTGCACTAACGGGTGTGGTTCATATATGATACGGCACCACCCCATTTTCTACACATTGTGCGACAATTCCTAACTCATACATTTAATGACCGATGGATTGATCGAGGAGGTCCAGTAGCATGACCTCCCCGATCACCTTACCTTAATCCTTTGGATTTTTGGCTATGGAGACAAAGACATGTGTCACACACATCGACAAGGTACAAACATTGCAGGGCGTGTCTACAATGCATGTCAGAAATCCGAGAGCAGCCCAATGTGTTTGCAAGAGTACATGATTTTCTGAGACATAGGGCTGAAGAATATGCGACATGCGTGATAGCTAGTACATAGAGCATCACCTCCTATAGTGACTACTCAACAGAAAGGATAATAGGCTACAATACAATATGGCCCATAGCAAGTTTTGCCAGATTCTCTCATCAGGAATCCAGGACAGGTGATGATACTGCATACCTTAACGTAACTACAACTGATTTTATTCGTTATGTATTTAATGTATTTATGCATTTCAACTATAACTATTTATATATGGCCTAAACGTTTAACTTTATTACATTTTTCCTAGATTATGAAATGTCCTTTAAAATACTCGTATTAATAAAGTCTGAAAAAATTGTCATATTACAGCCTGATCTATACAGAAGAAATGCATGATACAGTGTGTAAGTTCTATTAATTATAAACCAACTTCCAAAGAGAGTCCAGAATAAAGTTACTGTATAATACCTAATACATAATAGTATAGCGTTATCATTTTTATTTCAATGCAATCCGATAGGAGGCGCCAGATGATGTTGACGACGACGTTTAATGTAGGTTGAACAGGGTTTTGAAAAAATGAATAGGGAATTTTTAAAATAATGTTATAGAAATGAGCAAAAAATTGTAGTATTTGTCCAATTCTTTTTAATATTCCGGGACAAATATAACTCAATACAGGACACACCATTAAAATCCAGAACAATCCTGGAAAATCCAGAACGTCTGGCAACCCTGCCCATAGCTGAACATGTATTTGTTTCCGGACATATGTTCATGAGGAACTTTTCTTCTACTTTTGGCCAATATTGCTTCGTGTGCAAATATGTCACACTTTTATTTAGTTAACCCTGTATATAACATGAAATAATAATTGAGTAAAATATTACTGAAACGAGAACACACTGCAATATTATTGCATGAACTCGCGCGATACCGCATCTTGTCATTCACCTTTGTTAAGCTGCTAGATTCTTTGTAAGTGTTCGTGGCAAAATGCTATTACTCATTACAGACCTCAACATTTCCGCTGATCTCCTTGTTATCAATCAACTCAAGCAGTTCCATGAACTATCCTCTTCAACTGACGCCTAGCAACTAATTCTCGTGTATCTGATCAATTCTCAAGTCCTGTTAAATCTCTTAATTCATTTGCAATGAGAAAAGAGTACCGAAATACCGTCTGGTCCTAAATTTTAGCCTTCTAATGGAAGGATACTCCGATAGAAAGCAACATGAGACATACAGCTAAAGTGCTGTCAGTTTGTTAGTCCTGGTCTACGTAAAGATTAATTTTGGTCCTACAGAATATATCTGTTAGTCCTTGTCTTTACGTATTAATCCCAGATATAATTTAGTCTATTAACAGGAACGACATCTGGCTAATGATGAGTCAAACAAAAAGATAATTGTGCTAAATAACGATTATCCGTTGTTTGGTGGTTATCATTCTGACCACTGGAACCGAAAGAATGACAACTCTGTAGGACATATTAATATATCTATAATATTCTCTCAGCTAGCAGTGCATAACAACTGCGGATTCCCGGCCAACAAGTCACTCAGCTGAGTGCGCTCCTAGTATAATGGCAGTTGACATTGGATACACGTCAACATATATATGCCTTGGAGTAGGCCACAAAGGGAATAGCGAAGGAGGAGGATTCGATCCGGTGCTGTGGATTGAATTCGGCGTAGCTCAGTGGTCAGAGCGCTTGGTACGTAGAACCAAGGACTCGGGTTCGATCCCCGGCCCCGGAGCGAATTTTTCTCCTAAAATATTAAGGGTTCCTTAAAAGCCAGTAAGTAAGTAAGTAAGTAATGTTACTGTAGGGATGAATGTAATTGAAACTGCTAACGTAATGATTCATGTTAATCAATATGAGAGAACAAAATATACAAAAATCTTTCACATGTGACAAGAAGATAAAGTTGGTACGAAACTGACACTTGTAGTATTTACATTCAATTTTGCTGACCACAGGGGTGCCAACCTTTCAAGTGAGTTATCCAGTAATTTCATAGTGCGCGGGCGACTGCCTTCCTTCTAGCAAAGTCATATCTAAAGCTTCTTCTAGGTAAAATGATATGTGACATATTTTTCATCTAGCAGCTACTGTTCTGCAAATTTCTTCTTGACGCATACTTGTCCTTGTGATGTCATCTTGATCTTTTGGATTAGAAGCAATTCCAGTGTTGCTTATTTAATATAAATTCAAATTAATACAGACATATTTCCGATCTGGCACTTTGCGACTGGAATTAGTGGCCTCCTTTACGCTTAGACCTACACTCACGCTGATAGCTCGCTTCTAAGCTGATCCAGACAATACATGGTAGGGTGGTGACGCAATGTTCGCCCTATGTTTATGATCTCACAAACTAGATGCTATCGAAAGGCAATGTGTTAAAATATGTTTGTTCATATTTATTTTTAAAAATGCATGTTTAAGCCGTATTCCTGTAATATGCCACAACAGTCGAAACATATACTGAGAAACTTCACATACGGATTTAGATCGTGAAACACACTTTAGTCCCATTTTGAATATCATGGGTGAGAGCAAACAAAACATGCATTTGCATACAGAGTGGACGCAATGTAACTATGCGGATTTTTAACAGCTTATTCCTTTGATAGAGTACAACAAAAAATTCTACTACCATGAAGGAAAAGTAGCCGCGAAATCCCGTGAAAGGCAAGGGCCTCCTGAGTATGCAGGATGGCTTGTCAAGCAGTTCCCGGTCAGCCACTTCGGGAATGATAGTCACTTTTGTAATCTAATAGTGTGTTTAAGATGCTGTCTGGGTTAACACTGAACGGTCCACTGTTCACTAATCACTGTTTGAGTTGCAAGTCACTTTGTGATTAGTTTCCATTGCTGTCGGTCTTTGCTGTTCTTGACCATAGATGGCCGAATCTTGATACAAGTTCGTCTGCTCACCTTGTCTTCTGTCTTCCAACGTTGCGTTTGCCAATCCTTGGGTCCCATGTCGTAAGGATGTGTGTCCACCGGTTCTCATTGAGTCGCATCACGTGTCCTGCCCATTTCTTCTTCAGCTTGTCGGCCGTTTCTGCTGCGTCTTTGAGGTGTGTTTGTCTCCTTATGTCTTCGTTACATAGTCTGTGTCTGAGTGTGATGTTCAGCATCTTCCTCTCCATTTTTCGTTGGCACTTTCTCAGCATGTCCCGCTCTCTTTCAGTTAGAGACCATGTCTGTGCTCCATATAGAACTGGAAGGATGCAGCTGTTCATGACTCCGCTTCTTAATTTTAAATTGTAAGTCTTGTCTGTGAGAATGAAACTGAGGCTCCAAAATCTCTTCCATGCGTTTCCGATTCTTTTTTTGTCTTTTTATGTCGTCTGTTCTGAAGAGACATTAGTTAGCCGAGCTAGATGTATTCAGTCACATAGTCTAGTTGTCTGCTTCATATTGTGATTGGTATTTTGGAGTTGTTAGTCATGACTTTTGTTTTCTATGGGTTTAGTTGTAGTCCTACTTATTAGTCGCAAATGAATACTTTTCTCAGAAAAAAAAATCCCATGAATGTTGACACTGTTTTGCTCGATAAGTACTATCCCTACGATTCTGATTTTTACTCTTATTAGAGAAAATAAAAAAGAATGATTTAACCCTTTGAAGTTTTTCAATGCAATGGACGGTTTTCTTGCAAATTAAATAGAAAGATCAACATATATCGTTATTTCTGACATTGGGAAATCTGGCAACACTACTGGAGTGACTAAGGGACGAACTCAGTTATTCAGACCGATTGCGTGTGTTCTTTCGTACGTGAGCCGGCGACGCGTTGTTGCCAAACTACGCAGACTTTCGGCTTAATTTTGTAATTAACCATGCACTTAATTACACAGGTATAATATATATTTTTAATGTATTATATTGTCCCCTTCAATCTGCACAGTTATAAATCACTCCCACTCTATATTATCCGATGTCTACTGACGAGAAAGCAATGTTTCCTTCTATCCTACATAATCACAAAAATGGCGAACAGTACATAAACATGTACGTAAGTATTTTGATCTTATTTAAACATATCAAAATATGAATCGGAAATATATGAAGATGTACTAAGAATGAAAGAAGATTGCATGTGACAACTAAAGTTATTGCCAAATATTAAATGCCTTCTCAAATAATTTACATAGTCAACAGGGCGCCAACACCAATACTATTACTTAATAAAAAATGACCTTCTTAAAGTTGTCGCAGTTTAACGATCTGAGGCAGCAGAATCTTACCACCTACGTGCACCACGTCTCTGTTCTAGAAAATGGGTCAATGATTGACACTGACGCGAATGGGGGTGGAGGGAAACTAGGCGGAAAGATCACCCGAACAAGTCCGTTGGGAACTGCAGACGGGGAGGTGGTGGTGTGGGCTTTATCTATCGATGCTGTCGTTTAATGAACCCGAAATCCTTGATACAAACAACATACTGCAGCCTCCACGTTGTCTCGATCCGTTTTCTCCAAAGAGATTATGGAAGACGTAATGATGTACGCAATTTCGATATCCATTAAAACTACAAGAAAGTATTTCGCTAATGAAAGAATAATAGGCTACTTATTTGGTAGTTATGCGCAGCGGTAAAATGCTTCTTTCGTGCGAAGGATCATGTATACTCGTACATGTGTTTGTATATAATGTTATGTATCAATAAATGCACTTAAATAATTAATTAATTCATTCATTATTTTCCACTACTTCGTCAGTTCGAATCCTCTTACTGCTTTAGTGAAAGTTGTGTTTTATTTAACGACGCTCGCAACTGCCGAGGTTATATCAGCGTCGCCGGTGTGCCGGAATTTTGTCACGAAGGAGTTCTTTTACATGGCAGTAAATCTACTGACATGAGCCTATCGCATTTAAGCACACTTAAATGCCATCAACCTGGCCCGGAACCGAACCCGCAACCTCGAGCATAGAAGGCCAGCGATATAACAACTGCGCCAACCGGGCCGACCTTTTGTGAAAGTTCGGAGATATTTTTTAACTTCTTAAAGCCTTAATTATAAAGGAAAAAATTAGTTTACTGCATTTTTTATACTAAATTTGAAGTGGAGTACAGTGATTTGAAAATTTTGTAAAGTTTCGTAATTTTAAACATTTATCCTTGTTGAAACCCAATATTTATTTAATTTTAATTTGAAACAACATTCCTAGAGGGAAAATGTATTAGCATCTGCTTTTTATTCTTTATTTTGGTGTTCTGAGAGATATATGACGCAACACGAAGATCACCCCTGGTCTATTGTACTGTACTGTCCATCAGCTAGTCGCATTCCCAACCTGCATTAACTGATTTCGCTAAGATCCGTTTATGCATACGGATTGCAAGCAGGCGATCCTACTTGTGTCCAAACCAGCCTTCTCCACGCTTTGCCGATATCAATACAGAATGTTGTTTCATACGTACAATGAATGAAAAGTGTAAGTCACTTTGTGTCTAATAATAGTCCAATAATCCGTGGTGTCACAGCCCATGAAGGAACCAGACAGACCAACCGGCTGCTGGCCTCACGTTCACATGGCGAAACAGAGGTAGACGATCATCCAATCAGAATGGAGATATCGTGTGGTTAGCACGATGATCCCCAGCCATTATAGCTGGCTTTCGCAACCGGATTTCGCTACCTATCGTAGCTCCCAAAGTCCATCACGATGCTTGGTGGACACCGGTCCCATACACTGGCCGAAATTTCATGAAAAAATGACTTCTCCCATGAGGACTCGAACCAGTGCGCATTTCGTAACGCGAGTCTTAAGAAATGGAAATTCTTTCAGCATTAATTCAGAAACAGCTTTTTACTTAAGAATTTTACACACGCGCAGGAAGGAATCACTGCGGAAATATATCCCAATAAGAAGTATATACTGTATAACGAAATACTAAAGTAGATACAATAAGCCGGTAATAATGTACAGTAGTGGCAAAAAAAAAAAAAAAAAAAACCGGACCAACCTTTGTAGCTGATTTCAGAGCCTTGTTGACTCCAGAGCACGATAGACTGGTAACTAAGACTTTCGTGGTTCGAATCCTACCTGGGAAGGAAACTTTTTTTTGTTCCTTATTCAAATTTATTCCCAATACTTTTCGATTGCAGCGATATTTTACTACTTAATTAACTTATTATTCCCAGAACATGAATTTTATCAGCAATCGAAAAGTATTGGGAATAAATTTGAATAAGGAACAAAAAAAAGTTTCTTTCCCAGGCAGGATACGAACCACGAAAGTGTTAGTTACCAGTTTATCGTGCTCTGGATCAGCTACAACGGTCGGTCCGATTTTTTTTGCCACTGCTGTACACTAAGTAGTCAGAGTTTTTTTTTATGTTAACTGACAATGCAGCAATATGCTCCCATCTAGAAAACGCTGAATGGATTGGATTTATACGTTGCATACATTTTATTTTTCCACGCTCATTGAGGTAGAGCGGAAGCGGCAGCGCTTAGCGCAGCTGCCCTCATGCGAGCGTGGAAAGATAAAATGTATGCACTATATATCCTGAACAATTATTTCGTCTAGCTAAGTCAGAACTGGTCGATTTTCCAACACTTGCTGCTGATGATGGTCCTGATGATTTTTGCATCAGTCCACTGTTTCGCCTAGATGAATTTCAGTCTAGGAGTTTATTTTTTGTCAGTTATTTAACGGCGCTGTACCAACTGCTAGGTTATTAAGCGTCGATGGAATTTTTAGGCTAATAGCGAGATGATATTTGACGAAATGAAGTGGAGGAGTCGCCATAAATTACCTGACATTCGCCTTACAGTTGAGAAAAAACTTTGGGAAGTAACCCAATCAGGTAATCATCTCTAGCGGGAATCGAACCCATTTCCAATCGCAACTCCGGAATAGCAGGCAAACGCGCTACCGCCTGAGCTACCACGCCCCAGTGACAAAGGGACTTATTGTACTTGCCTTCATTTTCTACATGTTTCGTACCATGACAAACATAGGCTTCTGGAGTTTCACACAGTTGTAGCCTACATAATTTCGTGAACGAAAAATGACCGATACAATTTGTCTGGAGCCTTCTCATGTTTGGAACCTGGTTCTTTTACACGTCTTATGTCTGTGACGTGTGATGCTCGATGCTGTTTTTTTCGAAAGAAGCTCTGCCTTCGGTCGAGATCGAACCTGCAAACTCTTGCATAATGACAAGCCGGCAACAAACGAGGGTTGCGGTACTCGTATTCAATTCCAGGCTACTTTGTATGGGAGGACGATACAATTTTGTTGTTGTGAAAAGTATTTTTCTTGTCCATTGTTATTCCGGCGGTGTCCTATATTGTCATTCATCACTGCCCTTTCGATATGCGACACGCCCGGACAGCTGACACGTACACTTCACCCTCTGACCCTCCTTGTATCACACAAGCTTGTTCGTGACATACTGTAGATAATAAATTTTCACAAGTTTTAATTTTCATGATTATCCACCTCAGGCATTATAATGTACACGATTTGAATAAATATCAATTCATTATTTATAACCTATCATTTTCTACAAGGTGGAAGTGTTATAAAAACTTGTCCTAGTACCTAAATATGAATTCTTGAATATTTCATATCCTCCATGCACAGCAGTATGGTCGTTTAATTTTGAAGATTTGACGTACTTCGCAACATCCTATTTTGCTTCCAATTACAGTATATGAATAACTGAGAACTTGAATACCCCTAAAGCAACAGAACAGAGGAAGCATTTGTATTCTCTGTAACATATTAATTTCCATAAATAAATCTATGGAGCGTGAGTGGTTTTAATAAGGTTTGTCAAGATTTCAAGATGCTCTTGTTACCCATCAATTTACATATAAATATATGAGTTGAAGGAATTTAATACATTTTGTCAGGATTACATTTTAATCATTCTCTAGTACATTGGCATACAAGAAAAGTATATTTTACAAG
Source organism: Periplaneta americana (assembly GCF_040183065.1). NCBI lineage: Eukaryota > Metazoa > Arthropoda > Insecta > Blattodea > Blattidae > Periplaneta > Periplaneta americana. Next base: position 58,726,881 of record NC_091133.1, read on the forward strand.
GCATGATCTTTGCAGTTTCAGGTGATATATTTGATCTAATTATAGCCTACGGCCTAACTCAAAGAAAATAGGATATAATGAAGATAAGTCCTGAAATGAACATCTGTACCAGAGATTTCATTATGATATAAATTCATATAAGATATTTACGATTGTGGCTTAATATTATAATCATTGTGTAATTTTTCGGCCTCAATAAAATACGGGACAATAATGAATAAGAAGAAGCTTCTTTTAATGTAATTTTCATAACACCTCGCAAAATACTGTATATTACAAGCCTGAAAAAAAATTGTTTGATATATTTGGCATGAATTTAAATTAACAACACAGTCTTATTTGAATTTTGAATGTATGAGCAGCCTAAAAAAATAATATAGTGAGTTTAATTGTTTTTTTCTTTTAGTGTCCGGATAGTATATTTCATTTTGTACTTTCAAAAATGTTTAATAATAATCCGTCGCGCTACAGCCCGTGAAGGGCCTGGACCGACCAGCCGGCTGCTGGTCTCACGCCCACATGCCAACGCAGAGATGGACGATCATCCAACCAGAATGGAGGTATCGTGTGGTTAGCACGATGATTTCCCCAGCCGTTATAGCTGGTATTCGCAACGGATTTCGCTACCTATCGTAGCTCCCCAAGTGCATCACAATGCTGGGTGGGCACCGGTTCCATACACTGGCCGAAATTTCATGAGAAAATTTCTTCCCCCATGAGGACTCGAATCAGCGCACATTCCGTAACGCGAATCCTAGGCAGGATGCCTTAGACCGCGACGCCACGGCGCGGGACTTTAAAAATATTTACTTATTTAAAGAAAGGTCTGTAGTTTCGTTAAACATTATTTTAAGAAACTGGAGTAAAAATGTCAACTTCTCATCACGAAATTTGTTGGAGTAATAAATGCATTAAAAATAAAAGTGTGGAAAAATGACTTTAAATCACGAATTTACGTTACAAAAACCTATTTGCAATATTGTGAAATATAAATAAAGCATGAATTTTGAGGACGATTGTGTTGATAAAATTTGGCCAACATATAAATGAAAGATCACTGATTTCTTTGCAAAAGCATCTCCCCCCCCTTGACAAATGATCAAAATTATTTCACCCGTCTCCTCCCTTAAGTATTTTAAGTAAACATTATCGTAGATAACTGTAATTTGCTCAGCCAAGCCAAACCAATATAGATATTGAGATGATTTCACTGACGGCTGAAAACGAAAAATTTTAAGAGAAAGAAAGTCATAGAACAGGCTTGCAGAACTGGGCGACAATTGTGGCGCTGCGTCACTCATCGAATACGTCACTCACCCCTTCCTTCCATCCATCCATCCATCCCCGCGTCACTGACTAGGTAGGGGAGGGAATTTGTATTCAGTGTCTGTCTTATGTGATTGCGTACGGGCCACAGATACGTCATTCAACGCCGGTGGACTGTGGACGGGGAACCAACGCTTTCCCCACGCTTTCCACTCCATTCTCGCCAGTTTTGTATCCTATGTCATAGAAGAATAGGAATAAGAAAATCATGATCTGTAAATTTATAAAATCACACCACAACTTCCATTGTTCTAGAATATTCAATTTAGTGTTGAGAAATTTCAATGCACGTCTTTAGACCTAAATATGGTCAACGTTTAATAAAAGCTACCGTTTCCAAGAAAAACAATTGTCCGCTGTACTACGGACTCTCATAAGGAGATTTCACAAGTAAAATAAAAGCATGAAGGATTACGAACATCAACAGTGTCTAAAACTGAATTCTAATATCCAAAGCAAACTTCATTTTCTCCGTTATAAGGTTCGTGGCTTGAGGCTGTCATCCATGTTAGAGTTAAATACTCGAGCCTTAGCCTTCAGGGAAGAAGAATAACTTCTTTAGAATTGCGAGATAGATCAATGTCTATGTGGGATGCTAATTCAATGCCAGAGCTGGCACTCGCTCCGTACACCTCCATGCTTGTGTGCTGAAATCACTGTGACTCATTCGAAACTACTAATTACAATGACAAGTGCCACAAATCAAAGGGCTCGGAGGCTGGGCTCATGGGACTTCGCTCATAATCAACGTTGAATTCAAACATTTTCCTCCAGTGGAGGCGAGGGAACATAAATCCACAACGAGAATCTGATTACGGATGCTGGGTGTTGCCAACTAGCCGATATTTCACCTGCGTGGCCAGAGATAGTGACAATTTTCAAACGAGTTTGAGGATTATCCACATCACTAAATGACAAAAAGATTTTGGATGTCGAGCGTAACTTGCAACTACGCTAGAATAATTATTATGATCCTGAAATCCATCGATACAGCATAGGTGCTATCACTGCAATAATTTACATCCAATAAAAATTATTGGGCTACAGTGAAACTTCTCTTAATTTGCGCTTGTCAATAGCGGACACTTCCAGCTATTAGTGCGCTGGTCTTATAGCCAAGCAGTTTGGGTTCGATCCCCGTGTTGGAATTTGAAGTGGAGAAAGCAGGCGCTGAAGAGAGTTTTATCGGAATACTCCCGTTTCTCTAGTTCATTCCACCGACTACCGATATAGAAAGGGCTTAGACTGTGAGCTCTGGGGATAGGATCTGGCTCTGTCAAAGCTGAGACAAAATAGACCATCTGTCAGCATCGGATTCATCCACGCTACTAGTCAGTCTTGAAACAATCATCGCATATGCAGAGTGTTAAAAACATTCAACATTTTGAAAGATGGTAGGTAAGTAGGTAGGTAGTTAGTATTCATCAAAACAAGAAAATAAAGACTAATAAACATGGATCCTAAAGCGAGTATCTTCCGATATGATGTAGTCATATATATATATATATATATATATATATATATATATATATATCGGAAGATACTCGTTTTAGCACCTCCTGAAATTAATGATACTATTTACGGTTCATTATGTAGGCCTATATAGTAGAGATGAACAACGATCGAGAAAGCAAGACTAACAGCGCCCGCAAAGCTGGAAACCCGCACGACAAAGTTGTATACGTCGCGTCGTTGACGTAAAGACTGCTTGTGAGTGTTTCGAGACGTCGAGATTGATCACTCCCGAAGTCCCGAACGTCATGCAGCCTTGAATCGCCACAGTGTTTTTACCTAACTGAACTTTTATCTACTTTATTATAAACAATCAAGTAGCATATTTGAAACATCATCTATACCTTTCAGTGTATAATAATCCGTTCCCCGGTCTTTATTTAATTACCAGGCCCTTATTAAAAGGCTATGTTTGAGATCAAGTGTGCAATCTCAAGTAAAAAGATATCTTAGAAATGCAAATTTATTTGAGAATTTTTTTCTATTTATATAACCATAGGTAATATATAATAGAACATAACATTTTGATAACTAAGATACTATTCTGTTTTGTCTCATTTAAACATTTATAATGTTATTTATTTAAATTATGTATCTCGGTTTTCTTCATTCAGATTATAAAACGTTACGTTAATGTGTTCATGCTAAAAATATTAAGTGTAACGAAATACAAGACTGTTATCTCCTGCAACATAAGAAGTCGTGCGTATATATATATATATATATATATATATATATATATATATATATATATATATATATTATTGCTTCAACGCTGTGGTGCATCAGGCATGTAACCAAGGGTAGTGTGCACATCCGAAGAAGCCGAATAACTGATTTGTAAGGAAAATGTGAAATTTAAAATTATTTTTCTTTCCTTTGACACAATATTCGTAGCATGATCACCATTCTTAATTTTGTACTTAAGTAAGACACTTAAGTACTATGATTTTTTTTGGAATATCCCTTAATTTTATTTTGGACACCTTCCAAATAAAATTCCTGGATACGTATCTGCATTGTATTTGAAAGCGTTATGAAAACAACGTGTTATTGATTTTGTAGCAAACCTAATCTCTGAACAATCCAAGAGAGTGTGTAAGGGGATTTTTAAATTAATAGGTCAGATTTGGGATCGTCACTCGAATGGGCACACACAAGGGGAATAAAATGTTATATATGACGAAGTCCAAAAGAATAAAAAATCTATGAAATACCTGAAACTTGTCACAAGTGAAGTAACCCGAAGGAGAAGGATTCCAAGCGCTGTGATCACTTCATCTATGCATCGCCACATTTCTTATTGCTTTAGTGAAAACGACAAGAAACCAAAACAAAACTTCTCCCCGCACAAGTCACAATTTCAATATATTTTATGTTCCGTCACTCCGAAATGTTGCAGACACTTCGATATGTTGTCAGTTCCGAAAATATACACACTATGACAGCGGTGTAATAGCTATTAAGATGCTGTTCACATCCTAAATGTCCACTTCTCACTACTTTTATTAAGATTAAAATCAATCACACATCGCGAACGAGAATAAGAACAGCAGCTTGTCGGCATTCCTTTGAGTACAAATCTCATTGTTGTCATCCAGAATAATAATTGTAATGTGTTTCGTCCGACAATTACAGCTGTTCTCTACAACATTCTCCTTCAGTTCTGATGAAGCCGCAAATGAAGCATAACAAAACATTTAATACAACCTAAATGGCCGTACATCTTGAAACGGAGGAACGGGGTTAAATTTTTAATATTGTATGTCAACTTCCAGAGCTAATGGCTAGTGGCTAGAAAGCTTGATTTATAACCCTGCGGATGTGGATTCGATCCCCGGTGTAACCCCGATTTATAATTTGTGTTTGGCATGCCCGTGGTCCAGGTTTCATGCTTAACATTCGGCAAGTCTTTGGGTGGCCTCATGCGTAACATTCGGCAGGTCTTTGAAATTTAATTGTATTATTGTTTTCAATTTATTGTGTCGCCGCTCCAATCACTCGCCTCAATTTCAATGTTGCTGCTTCCATTATAAAATGACACCTACTTGGCTAATCCACGTGGACTAAAACCGAGGTTGCAATGTCTTGTGCTGAGGACGAACATTAAGGTATGTGATTAAAAATTATTATTAAAGAGTTATTATTAAGAGTTAAGAATGTCAACGTACTCGTATATGAAATAATAGCCATTTAACAATGTAACAAACTAGTACTTATTCTTATCGAGGAAGTAGACGTGACAAAGTGAAGCTTAGAGTGAAACCTACAGAGCAACAATCGGTCGGCAAAATTTTGTTTTAAAAGCACACCGCACATTATTGTATGATGCCGGCATGTTAAGCATGAGGCCGCGGCGATAATAACACAGGGTTTTATTCGGGAGCTCCGGTTCCTTTGTGGCACCCCAAACAAATCTCCATCATCATCTTATTTTATCGCCGGTGTAGCATAGATCAGTCTCCTATGGGGCATCTTGGGCAACGATTATGTCTGTTAGTCTACACAACTGGTTTCATATGGGTAGGCCTAAATAACTAAATGATGGACACTGAAATATTTGTCATTAGTAAAAAAAAAAGTCAACTTTTAATATTTTTGACAGACGTTTTACAGATCTTTCTACGCCAGACAGTTGGTGAAATGCTGATCAGAACCGAGAAACATAAAATATTGCCTTGAGATTTTCCAGAATTTTCAGAAATATTGCACAATTTTTTTTCGGGAAATATGTTGCTGTGAATGAAATAATTTGGGTTCACAACTGGGATTCTGTAATAAGAAATCAATCAAATTGAAAATATTACTTTTCTCATAGCTACCGCAAAAATTGCTAGAAAAATTGCATTCGCATTTGTGCAGCTGCGTTGTGCGTTGTAGCGTCCGCTCTACATCCGCGAGCGTGGAAAGATACAATGTATGCACTATTATATGCAATAGGTATAAACTTTATTGTGTACCTAAATAAAATCAGACTTCCGTTTCCACCATTGCTCGCGCAAGCACATAATTTCATTTACGTATGTTTTTATATCAGTTTAAAGTAAATGAATTATAAACAATATGGTCATGATATAGAACTAAATTTTTTAGAAATGGTTAAAAAGAACAATAAGAAATTGTGCCATATTCATGACACCAATATTTTTTTTGTTCTCTTTCTTCACAAAATTTAATTTAATTTAATAGTCTGACCCAATATTTTGGGTTTGCCTTGCGACACAGAATAGCTCACAATAAAATTTAAAATGAAAAATTATATAAGCAGGTTTCAAACAAAAGAGATAAAGAGACTGTTAAGTGGCCTACTTACAGTACGTCATATTGAAGTTTTCCAGTGAGTAGCAAAACTTACCTGTAAACAGAAAAATAAGTTTCAATTAATATTTACACAGACACGATCACATTTGAAACAAAATATAATTAAACGCTTTTAATTCTCATCTACTGTACTTATAAATAATAGACAAAACCAGAAGTGATATTATCTATTCTCAAGTCAAGATACCAGGCAATCGTGTAGAACTGTGGAATACAGTCCATGAGTAAAATGCAAATAAAAAATATATATTATAGACGTACAGTACGATTATTTAGTCCTGACATTCGCCGACAATGTGCGCCTGGGTCAGGCGAGTCCATTAAGTTACGCCAAGAGGTGTTCAGGTTAGTCAGTCACTTGCATTCAGAGCGATCAGATGTCACGCAAGCTGTAGAGCGTTGTGTTTCCAGTACAGTTAAGCTGTACTGCATTTCTTTACTGACGGCTCGCTCCTATCTCTACTCCGGAACTCTCCCCACTACTCCGATTACTTCTCCTCTTTCGCGTCGCTGAGCTGCCAGGACTAAACAATCGGTCTGTACACATATGCAACGTACTGTGTATTGTGTCTGAAAAAAAAGATATCCAAAGCAAAAGACATACTGTATCTTGAAAAGCATTTCTTTAAATACTATTTTTATGCGGAATGACCTAAAACAAATTCCTGGATATTAAAAAAAAAAGGCCTATCATCATCCGAATATATTAATGCTGTGAAGATGTCATGGAAAATTTGTTCTGCAGTACTATCAGTCCCAGATAGAACATTCAACATAACCCATTGGCGCTACCCAGACCGTGATGAGACTGAAATACTTGGGGATGTATTGGGTTTCTGCCGAATGACTGAGTTACTGCGGGATAACCGCCATCACAGAGTAAGGACAATGCTTGCTGATATCCTAAGACAACAGAAGATGTGCATTGTATTTCGGAAGATAATGCAACAAGACGAGCAAATACTGTTTGTCATTAATAGAGGAATAATACTAGACCCGAGATGCACAACAGCCAAAACTTACTGATGATGAAAAAAAAATCGATGAACCTTGTATTCCATTTATGGCAATGCATTCCTATGCCCTTCGGCGTAAGGAATCACGCACTCTTTGAAATTGACCTGGTTGTTCTTGATAACCAAAAGTCTAGGGGATTTAGTTTTGAGGAACGAGCAGGCCAAGGTGTGGGGCCTCCCCAATCAAACAATTGGTCTTGAAATATGAGTGTCAGGTTTTCACGTTCATTGCGGAGAAAATGTGCTGGTGTGCCATCATGCATGGACCGCATCTGTAGTCTTTGCTGACACTGCACATACTCCAGCAACGTAGGCAATATGTTAATAAGAAAGTCCTGATAATGATCCCCAGTTAATCTCTGTGGTAGCACGTATGACCCTTAATCTATCACCGAGAACACTTGCCCATATGTTGATTGAGAATTTGTGCTGATGCCTTGTTTCTGCGAGTGCATGGGAATTTTCATCAGCCCACACATGCTGATTACGAAAATTCACAACACCATCTCTGCTAAATCCTGCTCATATCCACAACCAAACTATTCTTTTCAGTATTCCTTGCGACGTATCAGTATTCCATGCCAGGGATGTCACTACGGTATGATTATCTGGTAGCCTGCTGTATTATAGGGCAGAAAAATGCATTGCCATAAATGAACGTCACATTTAGCACCTCCTATGAACAAGTGTTCAGATCTTAGAAAGTATGTGTTGTAGCACCCATGCTTATTAAACATTTTTTCTCCTTTTGATACATACTATCACCTCCTAAAATATTGGATACTTTTTTTTTAACACTCTGTATATCGTCAAGTGAGATGTATTGTCTGATATTGGATATGAGCCACACTTCAATTATCTAGGTTATTATTTCGAATTAAAATAGTGTAATCGTTTACATCTGTTATTATTCCTTCTTAAGAGATCTCTGCTTCTCCCTCTTATATCACTCGCACAGGAACGATATATTTGACATACAAACTTCATTTCTAAATTGACTCCAATTCAGCATTGACTGGCAAGTTATTGCTGATTTGGCGTTGATGAACCGGAAGAAAAAATAATATTGGAGATGAAAGCGAAGCGTTGGAGGAAAGCAAGAGAGGGTAAGAGAGGAGAATTTCGCTTATAACACAGGTTCGTGAGATGAGTTCCTTACCCCAGACACGCACAGATCTACGAGTAAGCTGTCAATCTCGCTCTTTTCATGAGAAAAAGAATATTAAAACTTCTTTCCTATCACTATTCGGAATTCCATCATGGCGCATCCGTGTGCTCATGCGAAAGGAAGATGCATATGAAAGCTAAGGAGATTTCTGCAAAATAAAAAGAGTGCGCACTTCACTATTTCTCATCTCGATGAAAAAAAATCATATGAAGTCTTCATGAAGACTCCGAGGAGCGTTCTTATGTGTGATGCAAATAAATTGGAATGGACCAACCACAAGAGAGTCTGCGGTTGACATTAGAGGCATGATTTCAGCAAAAATCGAGGCTCCAGGCGTTTTATTGAGCTCTGGCGTCTTTCTTATTTTTTTCTGATGGGATCCAGTTTCTGCTCGTAACGAATACTTTAATGACCTCCATTTTGGTTTTGCTTAAGTTGTAATATGGGAACAAAAAAAATAAATAAAGGAAGATCTAGTGAAGCAATAAGGTGAGTATTACTGTATATCGTATTTCTTTTGATATTACATTTCTTTCGCCTACTAATAGGCTAGATTCCGTACAAGGAAAGTAACCTACATGTAGTTAGTGACAACAACCTACACTTATTCTACTTACATGCAATAAAATAGGTTAAGATGTCTTGTGGGTGTGTGCTTTCACACAAATAAAACGCCTCGTAAATTCAGTGGCTGTAAGTACACCATAATTAGACATTACATACTGTATGTTTTCTCAATATCGACGAATTTGCCCGAAGGCTAGTCTGTTTTCCTAATTTGGCGGCAACAGTCAAGTAGTTTTTAATGTTTGAGTTGATAGTTACATGAGATTAATCTATACCAGTGGTTCCCAAAGTGGGGATCGCGACCCCCTGGGGATTCGTGTAAAGAGCTGAGGGGGTTCACGAGATGATTTACAAAACAAATAAAATGACATCAAAAACTTTTTTCTTGAATTTTTAACTATGTCCTGATTGTACCTATGCAATGGAAAATATTGCCATGGCAACTAGAACTTACCATTAAGCAAGTCTGCATGGTATAGTCAAAAACAAGGTGCAATAAAAATGTAAGGAAAAGCTTTTGATTCACTGTATTTAAGTTGTATTTAGAAGCATAAATAAAGTTGAATATAAAAATAAAAAAGTTCCAGAGTTATAAAGTAATAAATAATAATTAATGCGATAAATGTACCTGTTTTCTATAAAGTAATTTCTTATAGGGGAAGTTAGGCAAATATGGGCACCATAAGGCATTTTACTCTATAGCTTACAAACCTGAAACATTTTAGAGTATATCTATTTTAAAATATAATATCTTATATTATATTATAACCCATTCAAATGTTAAAATCATTCTTTTATGTCACAGATAGACCTATATGATTTTTACTAGAACCTTACAAGTGCCCATATTATCTGCACTGAAAGGAATAATATGGGCGCACATGTTGGTAATATGAGCAGTAGGCCTATAGGAATTAAATGCATTTTACATTTTCAAGCATATATTTAATACAAAATAATGTATTTAATGCTTTCTACTAACCATTCATAGAATAAAGTTATTGATGAAGTAACAGAACACTGAGCAAATGAGAAGAAAAAACTAATATCTAAGTAAACACTGAGACTAGATTAAAAATTGATTTAACACATTCAATGAGGAAGAAAGACTATGAAAAATACTTCAAGTAGTGAATTGTCTTGTAAATTTTTTGTTCTTCTCTAGAAATAATTCTACCAATGTCAGTCTTGCTGGAAACTATTCTCATAATGGATTCCATGCGAGAATCTGTGAAACATGGTCTTTGCCTAGTTTAGTTCACATTCATTTGTGAATAAAAATGTTCGCAACTAATAAGTGATCCAAAAATAATATTGACATCACTTCTGCTGCAAACTTATGAATGTTCGGGAAGCGAGATGAAATTTAAACAAATAAACAACAATCAAAGTAAAACTTTAAAAATCGTTCAAAACAAGTGTTACAACTGCTAGTTAGATTTTAAATATTTCAGTAACATTTTGGGCCATTTACACTTCAAAATGTTTATTATAATCATCAATCATTTTCGTCCTATCGTCTCCCGCGACGTTCTTATATTCACGGGAATTATATACACCGTAAAGCTAATGTTGCTACACATTTAAATTTCTCACTAATAATGTTTTCTACGCATTAGACTTTGTGCCCTTCCATCATGATTGCTGCTTAAAAACATGAATAACCAATCTTCATGCTAAGATTGAATAATAGGTACTATTGTTTCTAGAATTAGTATTGCGATTTGAATACCAATTAATACTCTTAATAATTACTCTGGTATTCCCTAAAACAATTTAATTTTAGACTTTGTAACCAATAGAAATTGATCAGTTTCCCATAAGTAAATGTAGGCCTATAAATATAAAAAATAGTTCTTCCCATTACCTCAACAAAATAAATTATACATGTATTAATATAAAGTAAACAAACATGATACATAACTATATACGACTCCATAGGGTCTCATTATATAAATATATAAGATCTATACGGTCTCAATACCACTTGCTGTTGTGTTGTTTTCAGTAAGTAATGTAAAGCAAGGAATTATAAGATTCGTGCCAGCAGTGTACTTATTCACCCCTGCCACCGCTCCTGTGGCATAAGAGGAGAAGAGCATCGGTGCACGCGAGTTGGATTGTTTGCACGGTGGGCGACTTACTCACAGCGACATACTGACATGACTGCTCTAGAAATATTTCAACCGACTCAGCTAATAAAAAGTCAAATAAAGAATTAGAAACCCGGAATGGTCATTTCTGAGTCATAGAACAGAAGACATGATCTTTGTTCATAACGAAGTAATCTTGTAATGCATGAAGCTGCTTACATTTTTGTGATTTATGAATTTCCATTTCGGCCAAGATGTGAAAGTTTTGGAAAGCAGGATCGTGTGAAATGCACTGGGACACTAAACAGAATAAATCAAGTTCCAGAAGCGAGAAACCGGAGGTTAATATTTTCCTGCTGGCGGAAGAAGTTTCAACTCCAATGGAGGGAGGGGAATTCGCATGTGCGGTCTTTTGTTAAAAGTTTCAAGAACGCTGCACTAGAGTTGAACATTATATATATATTTTTTGTAGAAGTTCTTTATCAGTAGAAGGAAATGCGTTTAGTTTGCATAATGTAATGAAGCCTCTTCTCCTTACCGCGTTACAAGTATGGTGTGAAAATATGGCTGAACCTGACACGACTTGCTAAAACTTTGGAAACACGGCAATTTGCCAGCAACCATTATGGCGGTGAGTATATTTTCCGGCCCAGTAAATTGCTGTCAAGATTTCGCCTCAAGACCTCTATATTATACATGGCAACGAGATTATCTTTTAGATATTTGAGTGGGAAGGCAAACGTTTTGTAATGTGTGGCTTTATACAGAAGTATCTGATATAGTGATCAATAATTCTCATTTTCCGGTTTAAATAAATCATTTCTCAACGGTCACAAATTGGATTTCTGCTACCATATCGTAATAAACTGTTATTATTTTACCACGATTTACAATTTTTCAATTATTAATATAAGTACCATTTGCTAGAAACATATCAATAACATTTGCTTAATCTTAACTTAAAACAAATTAGTTTTCCATTGAAATGTCTTTATTTCATGATAAACACATGCCATTGTCCATGAATGAACATACCAATCAGTATCTTGTTTTAATATTGATGTAACACAAAATTAGTTTCGTAAATAATTATTTAATATTATAATGGGGATTTTCATTATTTGACACTGATTGAATCTTTCAGAATTGCCACTTAAAAACGGTTTTGTATGAAAATCACTGAATTTACTTATTATTTATTAAAGATGTAGGTCATCCCATATTATTTACAGATGACACAAGTATAGTAATTACAGGCAATAACTCCAACACATTCCAATCTTCAACAGACGAAATTCTCTTCAAAATATGTGACTGGTTCTCAGTCAATAAATTAGTATTAAATTGTAACAAAACCATCATAATTCAATTTAAACCCTGTCCAAATTCAACCTCGCAAATTTCATGCGCAATAATTTACGATAGGTCCATATTAGAAACAACAACAACAACCAAATTTCTTGGCTTAAAAATCGATAATGTGTTAAACTGGAAAAGTCATATTAAAGAAATTACGCCCAAACTAAATTCAGAATGTTTTGGTATTAGATCTATGCAAAAGATAGTAAGTATCAATACCTTAAAAACAATATACTTTGCATACTTCCACTCGGTAATGAGTTTTGGAATAACATTCTCGGGAAATTCCACAGATAGTAACAGTATATTCCTATTACAAAAAGAGTATTTAGAATAATATCAGGTGCCAAATCTAGGGAATCGTGTAGGACTATTTAAAAAACAACTACAAATAATGCCCATGGCTTGTCAGTATATTTTTTCATTAATAATCTTCCTTGTATGTAATCGTGAAAACTTTGTAATTAATTCAACAGTTCATAGCATAAATACACGTCAAAAAATGACTTTCATACTCTATCGGCAAGTCTGTCGTGCTATCAAAAAGGAGTGCGTTATATTGCAGTAAAAATTTTTAATAACCTCTCTATCGATATAAAAATGAAACTCAAAACATAAGATTATTTAGGGCCAAATTAAAGAAGTACCTAATTTTTCACGCCTTCTATTCTGTAGGTGAATTCATGACATTCAATAACGCTTCATGGAATTGATACTAAGACTTTGTATTGTACTAGTAGACTATATTGTAAACCTCGTCTGTATATATTTCATCTAGACTGTGACTATAAATTAAGACTTTATAATAGTAGGCTATTAAGTTCTTTGACTTGTTCCATATTCTAGCTGTGAAGCAATGTATGAATACCATGGAATGTTAATAAATACAATACAATACAATACAATACAACGATTCTCATTTTTAAATTTTACAAAAATATTTCTTTCAAATGTCAAAATTGTTTTTGTACTTAATATCTAATTTTATGACCTGCCATTTTCGTATCTTCAATGTTGCATGAATAATGTTTCAATCCTCACGTAATATCTACGTAGGACTGGTTCTATGCTAAAGTATTTAACTTTATTATCAGCGATTCTCATTTTTCGTTGTGGCGTAGTTTATTTTACCATGAAATATTTAATTTTGTGATAAGTATTTATTTTATGACGTTCTGTAAGTCATTTTTTAATTTTCACTTACTAAAAATTGGATACATTGTATAAGCCCGCCAGAAATATCTTTCTGCAAAACGAAAAATTGTTAATGAAACTTAAAAACACATCCCTTCACACATTCAAAGTCCATTATGCTCACAAAGTATGACATGACATCCTTATTCGTTGCGCGACAACCCGTGGAAAGTCGGCAGAGAAGAATAATCATCCAACCAGTATTGTATTGTATTTATTAACATTCCATGGTATTCATACATTGCTTCACAGCTAGAATATGAAACAAGTCAAAAAACTTAATACTATTATAAAGTATTAATTTATAGTCATAGTCTAGATGAAATATATATACAGAAGATATGTGCAGCTCCCGCAGACAGATGCCGCCTATAGGCAGATCCTGTAATCACGTCCGCCATGCCCTTCTGGTCGACCTGTAAACTATTGAAATGATCAGTGGAAATGATACTAATGAAAGTGAAATGAGTCCGATGTCCAACGCCGAAAGTTACCTAGGAATTTTGCTTCGAGTGATTGAGGAAAAACCTCAGAAAAAAACCTCAACCAGGCAACTTCTCCCGGCCAGGATTTTTGTTTCACAGTCAAGAAGGCTAACCGTTACTCGACAGCGGTGGACATTATTATTACTATTATTATTATTATTATTATTATTATTATTATTATTATTATTATTATTCTTTAAATAAATACAGTAGCATCCACTGCTAGAATAAATTTATCAATGGAATCAATGTAGTCGAGCATGATGTACACAACCTTAACGCTGCCAGAAACCCTCAGCCGTGAGTTTGAAATCTGAGTATGTAGGTCATAGATGTTTGATTTCTACCTGATGTGTGTTCTCTTGGTGGCCTGGTGACGTATGTATCCCATGAACAGGAGTTTCACTTTGCGTTATTTAGAGTTAGACCTATATAAAATTTCGTTACACATTTTCAGGCCATGGCTCGAGTCAGAAATGTTGGGCATCTTAGAAGAAAAAATACGAATTTATTTTCTTTCATTGTACAGGGACATCATTTTATTTTTACGTAAATTTTTATTGCACCTGAGTTTTTGAATATACTTCACTCCCACTACTAATGAAGTTCCAACTGTCCTCCACACAGAATCAAGGCCGCATATAGTAAACAGCACTGACTTAGTGAGTATAGTACGTTCCAGAAATATGTTCGCGTTTTCCAGTGACGAAAGAGCTTTCAATATTGAACCATATTTTCGCACAGGTACTATCCGTTTGCCTACGTCGCATCCCGATTTCCCCCCACCTGCTTCTGCTCGCCCCTTTGTGAAAGCTGAGCTGTCTTAGCTCTTTTCTGAAAACATTAATTTATGTTAGGAATTGGACGTTTACGTAATATTATACAACTGTTTAAAATAACTTAAACAAAAGGGCCTCGTTAAGTAATTAACTGCCACGTGATTTCCCCCCTTTCTACGATCCTGCGGCATAACAACTTGGACGGACAGTAGATAGCATCTCTGAGTAATTTTATCTGTGCGGGTCGGGCAGAAGTGAAGATTGAATTTACAGTACGTAAGGTACGTACTCTTTTGTAGAGTAGGTACAGAGTTATTTCAACATGAGTTACTAGTACGAAGGACGAAAATGACAATTGGAATTAGATGCAATAGTCTATAGTGCGATAATATGCACAAAAGAACTGAAGCCTGTATCGAAATGAACGGCCACCATTAAAAAAAATGTGTTTAAATATCCATATTATGATTATTGTTCAATTTAACTTCATTCTCTATATTGTACGCTAATGCGCTGTAGACAGTATAATATACTTACTGGCTTTTAAGGAACCCGGAGGTTCATTGCCGCCCTCACATAAGCCCGCCATTGGTCCCTATCCTGAGCAAGATTAATCCAGTCTCTACCATCATATCTTACCTCCCTCAAATCCATTTTAATATTATCTTCCCATCTACGTCTCGGCCTCCCCAAAGGTCTTTTGCCCTCCGGCCTCCCAACTAACACTCTATATGCATGTCTGGATTCGCCCATACGTGCTACATGTCCTGCCCATCTCAAACGTCTGGATTTTATAGTCCTAATTATGTTAGGTGAAGTATAAAATATGCGCAGCTCTGTGTTGTGTAACTTTCTCCATTCTCCTGTAACTTCATCCTTCTTAGCCCCAAATATTTAGTATAAAATACACTGCATAATAAATACGTTCAAATAGATAGCTCAATTCGTGAGTAAAAACACTTATTCTTAATACAGTACTGAATTTTGGTTAAACAAAAACCTAATGAAAATTATCGAATTCAAAATCGGGATATTTCCTAGTTTACGTAAATGGATGAAGTACTTTTCTTCCCTCCTATACCTAGTAAAGTGATTTGTTTGTGTTTTACGCCAGTATCGTCGAACTCCAATCGTGGAAGGGGGTAGCGAACGGTGTTTCCGGTTCTCTAAAGGTATAGCCAGGTTAATATTAAAAATGTTAGTAAAATAAAATGATGTCCCTGTACTTATGCAGCAATCCTACTTCGCTACGACCTGAAGATAAGAGGGTGATGTTACATCCATCGGAACTGCATTAAATCTGTAATCCCTTTGCGAAGTCTAATTGAAAGGAATGAAGCAGTGTTACAAGCCCGTTTCAAGTTCACTTTAACAGCACTAAATTGATTGCTCCGACCTTCGTGCTGCGCATGCGACAGATTCGATCTCTATTTCACACTGGGATGAGCCCGGTCATCCCAATCAGCATCGCTTCGAGCGAAGTGTAGCAGACGTCTGCGAGCAGCATCCCTGGTCTAAATGAAGGTGCTATTACTGCCCCGGGCGTCCGTCTTAAAGAGAATGCAACAGACTGTTTTCGACTGAAACGTTGCTTGGTCGTCTGTCTGCTACTATGCTTTCCATTAGGTTCGAGATTCGTGGATTCAGTTCCGACTGAAAGAAAAATACTAATAAAACCGATAAATCCGTAAGATTTATATCAGACCTGAGCACTAATAATTCAATCGAGTCACTGCAAATTTCCCCTTAATTCCCAACTACACCTTCTCCGGGTTTCTCTTAAAAAATAACACATTTCAATATTACGAAATTTCATTAGAACGAATTAATTTCAGAGGTGCTTAGATTAAATTATAGGCCTACTGGTATTTTACTATAATTACACGAGTTCTGTCAGAGTTCTTGTTATTTTTTAATTTACAAATGACTATATGTCAAGTTTGTGGAGATTTTACTTAAAACACTGTGATGTAAGTAATTTACTTACGGCATTGTTATTCCAGCGTTTCCATAGTAACTATTGAACGTGTTGTACCTTCAAGTTACATGGCATGAAACAATGACGGTAAATATGCAAAAAGAGTATGATTTTGCAAAAAACTATATTACTCGTACCTTAGATCTAAAACCAAGGCCTGCTTAAAACTTGTATAAAACTTATTTTTTCACTATAGACATTACTGTGTAATTCATATTTTCAGTAGGGTTACATAAATCCAATAAAATACGATTATTAAAAAAAATATTGTGCAAAATTATTTTAAAAGTTTGTTTCAATTTTCTCTAAAGAATAAGAGATATCATCACAAATAGATTGATTGAAAGTCTTAGAGGACAAATTTAAAAGGTACGCAAATGCGTCCTTGCAAGGGGTTCGGGGCTGTAAGAAACTAAATATGTGAGCTCCAAGCTTGTTGGCCACTAGTCTCACTCCGGTTTACACTGCTCCACTCAAGGACTTCTAGAAAATTTTGAAGGGGAAAAGCCGAAAATGGACGTAACCTCTTAGGTACCACATACGCGAGGGGACGGAAACGTGATCAAAGTGATCACAGGACGGGACGAGGAGGAAATGGCTGGTGTAAATCTGCACATTGAAATGAACTGGTATCGCAGTGCAGGAAGAGTCGAGAAGACTCGTTTGTTTGGCGTTAGGTTGGCAGGTGTTATCTTGCACATTGAAAGATATTTCGCAGTGCAAGTGGAGTCGTGAAGACTCTGTCATCTGCTGTTCGATGACAAGGCAGGTGAAGGCCGTCAGAAGAAGCGCCGTGAAATCTAAATCTGTAATTTGAGAGGTTCCCTGTCCTTTCAAATTGCGACTAAATGAGTGACCTCGCACATTTAATAGGCAATTTATAGGTTCTTAACTAGGGCATTACGTCGTTTGCTAGAAAATGTCAGAGGAGTTTTGACTGTTATGAACGATTATTACATTGTTCGGTTTTGAAGAATTTTGCACAATTTGGATTTAGGAAAGTTGTCTTTTGTCGAAATAAGTTCTCAATCTAAACTCTGAAGTGAAGCTAGTGAATAATAAACGCTACTTCTTCACCCGAAAATAGTATTTGAATTCGGAAACGTTCTGTACTGCAAACCGGATGTTATGTCGTAAATGGATATGGCAGAGCTTGATAATGCACTTTGATATTCCATTTGTAGCCGTGACTATATTTTGCGTTTCGATTCACTTGGTTGATAGTTTAGTTTGTGTTTTCAGTAATGGGTATCATTAATTGTTACTTAAGTTGCAATAATTACTACGAGGGAAGAAGCCATATCGCTATAAAATCGAGCTTTATTTTACATGTAACAGAGCACATTGCTTCTGACTTGCTCGCACATGACGTGAGGAACTAATATTAAAGTGCGTTTGTGAACACGCTCTCACGCGACTAAATATGCAGACATGAAAATCTAAAAAGAAAAGACTTAAAAATTCAACATGAAAGGAATATGATTTCACACTGTAACTCTAATAAATCTTGTAGTGCAAAAATATTATTAATTAACAGGTCAAGGTAAATCATGCTTTGTTACGAAATTGATATTTCACAGTAACCTACATTTTTGTTACTGTAGAAAGGAAGTTTAAAATGACTTCCGAATTCCATCGTGTTTTACATAAAATGCAAGGTAATACACTGACCCCACTGTTTTACTCGTATTTTTATAACAGCACGGAACAGTTGTTAATTTTATAAACCTTGACCAGAATGGAAGAGTTTAACTCACTAAAAACGAAACAGAGTATGTATATATTTTCTAAATTATCTGTAATAAATTAAGAAATTTTAAAGAGAACGTGACCTTTTATTTATAAATTTACAGTTTTACAATAATTCACATTTTAATTTCTAGTCAAAACGAATTAAAATGATGAATTTAAATACTATTATAGTCACAATCATACCATGGTATGAAAGAAAAATTTCACAACCTCGAGCGGGAATCGAACCTGCGACTTCCTGTTCTCCGGTCAGGCGCTCTACCACTGAGCTATCGAGTTCGTCTCATGCCAAAGGCTTGGAATTATCGTGCATACGTCACCAAACATCGTAAGATGAATTAAATTGTTTGAAAATAAATAACACATTGGAAACAGTGACAGCTGCCCTTGATGTGCTCAGGTGCAATATCGCATTGTTGATTTTACTCAAATATAATTTATTTTAGAGGAAGAAACTGATTTACTATTCTACTCTCTGTTTGACTGTAGGAACCTTTATGCTAGTTACATTTTGTAGCACATGAAAAACAATACATCCTGTTTTTCTGCATGAGTTTATCACATTCCCTCACTTCTACCCATCTTGGTAGCTCAGAATGTCTCTTTTGCAAAACTAGAGGTATGATTTGCCTAAAACCTACCACCCTTACCAATCTACAAAATGCCTGTTTGGATGTATGAAGGGGGAATTGGAATATCGCTTAGACATATATCGTGTGATCAGAAGTTCACATATCGTGAGCTTGTAAGGTATCAAACAATACTAGAAGAGATTACTGTCTATTAGCACTTATTACGTTGGTACTGTAGCAATAATATAGTGCATACATTTTATCTTCCCACGCTAGCATGTGTGCAGCTGCGCAGTGTACTGCCGCGTCTGCTCTAAATTCACAAGCATGGAAATGTAAAGTGTATGCATTATAGTTACAGAGATAATGTATTATGAAATTTGAGCCAGGAAGAGTTTTGAGACACGGTGTAAATGGAATCAGTAGTTCAGAGACGAGAGTAACTCCAAAATGATAATTTCTCAGAAATCATATAAAACTACCTAACTTTCTTGTTTACTTTTTATGGAATTTCACCTTAAATAGAAAACGCAGACTTTTAGGTTTTGAATGTTATAGAGCTATTAGAAAAATATGAGATTCATAATTTAACCAGCCACACTGGTCATAAACTGATGAATTTATGTCCTTTTTCAAACTGTCGGGCAATCTATTACGTAATGTAATATAAAAATTAAGCACAACAAAGACAAATTACATTTCAATTGCTTTTAACCTTATTTGAATGAACTGATGGGAAAATATGTGCCAAATTGATACAAAAGAATAATAAACCAAAACTGGGAAGGTACTTTAGAAACACTAACATTATTTCACCTATTTCCATGCTCATCATCACTACGTCTTTCATCACATGAAGTAATTAACCAACTCTTCATAGAACGTTTTATTATCATCTGGAATATAAGCAACTATTTTATCTATGTCTTTCATTTTCTTCACATTGATAGGAAGTTTGTTGTTGTAGAATCTTGCTGTAGGTAACTCAGGATCTATGTCCAATTTCAAAGGCAGGAAGCTCTCCTGTACCAATCCGTCAATGAACTGAGAGACAGTTAGGTATCCTTAAGTGTTGAAGAATATTGAAGATGCCTGTACTTTGAAATCTGAAAAGTCTGAAGAACGGAATAAATCCGGGAGTCATTTCTTATAACTGATAAATTATACTACAGTCCACTTCTGAAATATCTGGAATAAATCGACGCGTTTGGGTTGACAAGCGAATGGGCGGAGCCTATCAGTGCTGGACTGTATTGTGGGCTGCATCGGTTCACGGCCGCTAAGGGGTAAGATGTGAGTGACAGAAGGTGATAAGTAGGGATTGCATTTTAGATGCTTGTCTTCAATCAATGCTTTACCTCAGAGCTCTCATTGGATTAGCCCCTTCCATTCACCACTTGAGCAAAGGACTTTTTTGGTTCCTATACTCCACAGATACCAGAAGCGGAGTACAGCTCACATAACTCCATTTGGAACACGGTTTTTAATCCCATTTCTATCTGATACAATGGTTTATGTTTGATAATAATATTTCTGTAAATAATTCAATTTTTGTCAAATTTGGCGTTTATTCCCTTTTTCAAACTGGTGATTAAATTGCAATCCCGAAATTTCTATTGTAAGCTTTTTGTTTGTTCTCCTATTGACCATACTCTGTGAAACGCGCGAACATATTGAAAATAATTCAATATTCAAACTATCCGCTTTAAAAATTGAGCGATTACTACTGGTTCACTAACGCGAATCTAATATAGATTATCAAGCCGGTCACATAGGAGACTCCTGACATTTACCGTCCTGCATTGTGCTGTGAATGTCAAATCATGGCGTAAAGAATTGTGGTGCTCTGTTGTGCCATGAAGACCAGCAATTCAGGAGCTTTCCACATGCATCATTACACTCCACAAAATTTCTTCTCCTATTGTATGATTTCAAAACAGTGATGAAAACACAGTCTGCATTACGAAAGACTGTTTTGTTGCAAGATTTTTTATTTTATAAGTGAGCATGCGTCATGAAGAAAAGGAATTGTTTTACGTGTTTTAACCTTTATTCCCGTAGTAATGTAGGCCATACTATTGTACAATATTTTAATTAAAAAAAAAACATTTTTATATTAGCTAGATTCTAAAGTTATGAAAATAATTGAAATATTATGAGTAATAGTATGGGCGTAAAGGCTGGTTCACAATAAATCGGAAACGAGAATCGGAACGAAAACGAAAACGGTAAAATTGTTAAAATGTGTACATTTAAATGTGAGCATTCACAATTAACGAAAAGCTTGCCGGAGCCCGGGATCGGGAACGGAGAGTTGGCCAAGTTTCAACTTTGGCGTTCGCGTTTACGATCACAGCCCACTAGATTCATTCTATTATCGTCTAAAAGCTATTTTGTCGTCATATATTTTGTAGCAAGAAGACCGTGACATAACCTATGCATTATTTTGTTCTGTGCTGTGCATCAGGGAGCATGATGAGATTTTAATTTTGAGTGTTGAGGAAAATCCTCACGTTTACGATGAGCGGCGCGCCTCGTATAAAGATGAGAAAATGAAGGAGAATACGTGGCTTTCAATAGCTGCGTCTTTGAACACCGATCGTAAGTGAATCATATTGTATTACTGTATTGGTTGTATTACACACTATATATTCATGCTTCAATTCAATAACTACTGTTGTGTTCATTTTTGTTCTATTACAAATGTTTCTTCTCTAATTATTTTACGTTATGGTAGACTTAAAATAGGTTGTAATAATAAAGCTGCATGGGCATATTTATAGTACCGTACATAATGAAATGTTTCAGTTGAAATTTCGAAGTTGGTTAACCTGTGTTTATGTTGGCTGCCTTGTACTCATGAGAGAATGTCATTGGTCAATTATACACAAATAACATCAGAATGCTTAATATCGACTTTACATATCGTTATTGACATGCATATCGGTTTATTGTGAATAACAAATTTTCATATTCACGTCCTCTGCTTCTCGTTTTCATTCTGGTTCTTGTTCCCGGTTTATTGTGAACCAGCCTTAACTCGTTTGAATTTTTCTTTTCTATGTATGAAATATACGGCGCGGGGTTGCATTGCCATTAAGACATTACGCTATAAACTGGAAGGTCGCGGCTTCGATTCCAGATTGATCTAATCCTTCCGGTTGCACTATGGCCCTGGAATTCACTCAGTTTCTAACAGAAATGAATACCAGGAGTATTTTTTTTTAGGGGAAGAGGCGGGCAGCATATAGGACTGGTATCCCTACTGCTACTTAGTACCGAATGTCTCGTAAGACGGAAATATTAACATCTCGCCATTCTGAAGGGCTTTCTGGGCCTATAATGGGAGAGCTTTGCTTGCATAAGTGAAATATAGTCCTTTTTAAGAGAGTGCAGATAGGAGAAACGGAATGGCCCACGAAAATCTGTCACCAAGCACCTTTTTTGTCTACCACAATTTGCACTTGCGTTAGACTTGAGTTACAGCGTGGGAAGCCGACGTTCATATTCAGTAGGGCTAACGGTGCGCCACTTAGGCAACGTTAAATTAAGGAACATTTCCTAAAAAAAAAAAACATAGAAAAATAGTCAAGAAATTTTCACAGCGCTTATTTCAATACTTTTCCTACATTTAAACATGAGAATTTATGATGTTGTTGAGTTTAATTTTAATTTTACGAATGTTTAATTTCATAGTTTTGTATATAAAATTGCACGTTACTTACATTTTCGGAAGTTTCTAAGCGATATTTTATTTGATCGATAACGGGAAACTTTTTTCGTCCTGGGTACTTGCGTTTTCTCGGTTATTTTTATTCCACTTTTGTTCCACTACTACAGCATTACCAATACTGAACATCAATTGTAATTTAAGAAACCTGCTATGGAAATAGAACCAGATGAATATAATAAGAAGTGGAAGACAAACGAGATAGTTAAATGAAAATGTGATATAAATCCTGAATGAAAGGAAAAGAAGAAAATGAGTGACAAGGCAAAGAGAATGGCTTATGAGTAGACATCGGATTCTAGGGCTAATGCCTATTTTGTTTCTTTAGGAAAAAAGTAATAATAATTATTAATATTTGTGTTTCAAGGAAATTGAATGGTATTCAAAGAGTTTTATAGTGCCCTAAAATGCCCTAAAACGGTTATTAGAGCCTAATTTGTTAATATTCGCCTAAAAATGCCTAACTCACTGTAAAGTTTCGCATTTTACTCTTACTTTTTATAATTTATACATGCATTCACTGCGAAATTTAAGGCATTTAAAAAGTGGAAAGTTTGCTTCACACCGGCCATGAAACCATTGATAAAGGAAACAAAATGTTTTGAATCTCACGACACTCGCAATAGATTTCACCGAATTTAACATGTTTGGAGGCATAAATGCCGACAAAGAACCAACCTTAGTTTTGAAGCAGGCAACAATCACATGTGCTGCTACCGATTCAGAGATATACTATACTATAAAAATGACTGTTTTCGGTCTGAAACCGATTAGCTGTACTGCCCTTCAGAGTGTCATAAAATCACAATTTTTGGAGAAAGAGTGTTTTTGAAATATTTATGAAAAGTCGTAAAACTGCGAATTAGTAAGGTAAACTGTTACAAAATATTTAAAAGAATGGCCCTCCTAGTGTTAACACTACCAGGAAATGCAACAATAAGTGGAACTTTGTATTTTTGTCCAACTGAATCTCAATAACAACGGTTCATTTGAATGCTCGTTAACAGTTGCTCTTTCCCTCACCTTATTTGTGTTGAGAAGTTTTGAGCGGTAGGACGTTTTCCTGTGAAGTTTAACGCGATAATGCCGAAAAATATAAGTGCAAAATCTACATGATCCGGCAATGGCTAACAGAATATTCAGAATTCACTTATGATGGAAAAATAATATTCTGCAAGATTTGTAGCAAACAGGTATGTAACAATAGTTGAAATATATAAATTCTATTAATTTTAATGAGTAGACCTATAATATTTATACATTGACTGAGCTATCCTGAGGTATAATTCTTTTTAAGACCACTACACTTTAACCTTTTAAATTCCGATAGTTAAAGTATTTGCAGGTCATTAAAATGTTAATTGTTCGAACCCACTAACTTTGTGATAGAAATACGGCAATACAACAATTAGGATTTTATTTTAATTCAGTTTACTTTACATTTTTAGATTTCGCAAGAAAAGAAGTGCCACCTAAAGCAGCATGTGCAAGGAGCGGCTCATAAGGCTAAAGCTCAGCAGAAAAATCAACTGCAACAAACTTTACTAACACAGCCTACTTCATCCAATCTCAGCAGCAATTTCTATGCTGATTTAACCAGAGCGTTTGTTGCTGCTAACATTCCCTGGAATGCAATTGAAAATCCGGTTTTAAGACAGTTTTTACAAAAATACTGCAAACAAAATATCCCATCTGAGTCGACCCTAAGAAAAAATTACTTAGAATATACAATGAAACTTTAACTTCCATTCGGGAGGATATATAAGTGATTCTTACATATGGGTGTCTGTGGATGAAACCTCAGATCCTATGAATAGGTATATAGCAAATATGATAGTAGGAAAACTTAGTCCTGATGGACCTTCGATTCCACACCTCGTATGTGTTAAGGAACTTTCGAAAGTGAATAGCCAAGCCATTGCTTATTTTGTAAATAAAGGCCTACAGTGTTTATACTCAGGTAATATAGACGATTCTAAAGTTCTGTTGTTTTGTACTGATGCTGCCTCATACATGGTTGCTGCAGCTCCACTTCTTAAAACATTTTATCCTAACCTCACGCATGTAACCTGTCTAGCACATGGCCTTCACAGGGTTTCTGAAACAATCCGGAATGAATTTCCTCTTGTCAATTCGTTTATTTCTAACACAAAAAAATGTTTTTGTAAAGCCCCATCCAGGATTTCAATATTCAGAGAGAACTTTCCAGATATCCCACTCCCACCTCAGCCGGTTGTTACACGATGGGGAACCTGGATTCAGTCAGTGGTGTATTATTCTAAGTATTTTAAAGAAGTGGTCACAGTTATTGATAAATTACCTGAAACTGATAGTGCAGCGTGTGTGAAAGCAGTGAAAGATTGTCTGAATGACTCACGAGTGAAAAACGATATTGCCTACATAACATCAAACTTTTCTTTCATACCTGCAAGCATTGAACAATTAGAACGTGAAAAACAATCTCTTTGTAGCCAAATAGCAATAGTAAAGGAAGCTCAAGTGAACATACATTCTGCTTTGAGCGAAACTGGGAAAAAAGTTAAAAATAATTGGGACAACGTATTAAATAAGAATGTAGGATTTTCATTGTTGGAAAAAGTATCAAGAGTGATATCGGGGGAAAGTGTAAATGTTCCAGTAAGTATTGATGTTTATATTGTACCTAATTTAAAATTTGGGCCTCTCACATCAGTTTCGGTTGAAAGAAGTTTTTCTGCTTTCGAAATGATTCTCAGTGACAAAAGGCAAAGGTTAACTGTGGAGAATTTAGAAAAAATGGAACTGAATTTCAATAACTTAAAATGAGTAATCTTGATATCAATAATCATTATTTCATTAGTTTCAATATATTAAATTTGTGCAGCTCTGTTTATAAATATAATATGGTATTCTTTTTTAATGTTTAAACATACGTTTTGTGCGTATTTTAGTGTATAACTAAAAATTTCAGTGAAAGAAATAAGTATGATACCTTGATGTGCCTAAAATGCCTATTTTCATTAAAATAGAGCCTAATTTTACCAATTTTGAGCTTATTTTAGGCGACTAAAACTGCAATTTTTAGTACCTAAAAATCCGATGTCTACTTATGAGGTAACAAAGAACAGTCACTAAAGATGGCTATATTTAAAGTGATCGTTAAATAAAGGCTCAAAAATAGCCGTCTTACATCAAAATAATAATCTATAAACAAAGAGTTCCAAAATTGATATTTAAAGCAATGTTTTAATTTACATGTTAGAACATAAATTAATGTTAAGCCTATAGTTTGATTGAGACTAAAGGATCTTCGTACAGTAATGTTAAAATACTGTATAAAGTTGAAAACGTTATCTCATGTTTTACAAGCTGCTGACTGACAAATGAAGCCGCTGATACTTGCAGTTGAGATACCGCGAAGAAGCGACATGCATTTCCGTGATGGGCGTGTAAATTTCATATCGAAATCATCTGTGCATGTAGGTTAGTGGGTTTGAAAGTTTCGTTTTACAACACGTTATTTGCGTGGGGTTAGACACGTCTTTCTGTAATCGACCTGAAATTATATTTCAGTTACCACTACAGGAAAAACTGACAGTGAAGGATTTTGCGTTGCATGTGTCAACTTTTTACACAACATCTGTGGTTCAGAATTCCATACCGACCGTTTCTTATGATAAACGCTATAAATATAGTTAAATGATTCTTGTCTATCATGCTTCACAACTCTAAACAATTTTCTCTTTGATAACACCGCTGTCATGAAGCGAGTTACTAGTTAATGAGATAAAACGGTAGTGGAACAATTGTGAATATAAAAATAGAACTATACAGTTTTGATGGCTTTGCTCGAAAGCTGATAATATTAAACGAATGAGATTTCTAGCTGAAACTATGCGTGGACATTTTTTTATTTCATCCGTTCTGAAGCAAGAGACAGCAATTGAAATGTTATTTGCTTTTGAAAAAGAATTACGTCGCGTGTTAGATTTAGTGATGTTTTACGAATTAGTTTGGTGCATCGCTGGTCGGACAGCTACCACAGCTTACCGCGCTGGAAAACTGGGTTCAAATCCCAGCGAGATCATGAAGAGCAAAGTTGGCCTATAGGTAGGTATATTTTTCTGGTATTTATTCTTGCTTCCTTGGTTTATTATTATTATTATTATTATTATTATTATTACTATTATTATTATTATTATTATTATTATTATCATCATCATCATTATCATCATTTCAAAGTAGCTAGCGCTTGATTCACATCATTGGCCTTGAAAAACCCATTCATTTATACAAAACAGAACTTGGTTGTAAACTTAACAAATCAGAGAGACAAAACTAAAGTAAATAAGTATAAATAAATAATAATGATAACAAAAACTATAAAAAGAGGAGTCAATCTTGGAGGCTTTGTATTAAAATTGATTCCCTTCTCTATTTTTGCGAATATGTTTTATATTTGTTATTGATTTTCTCGTACTTATTAAATTTTAAATAGTGGTATATGTTATAGGTATTTATAGATTTCAGTAATTTATAATTGTGTAGCAAAATGGAATAACGGCCCATTCCAATCTCTCTTCAAAATGACAGGTTTCAGTAAAACATGTAAAATGTACACATTAATTAACCTAGAAACCTATAATTTTTCAGGTAGAAAGTTTGGTCTGTATTATACGCAATACGCCATGAAGGATTGTACGATTTATATATTTATAATGAGTAATGAGAAATTAGTAACATTACAGCTCTGAAAATTTACTGGAAGTGGGATGGGTCCTTATTTCATTCAGCCCATCAATTCTAAAATATTTAGTTATGGGGAATTTCCGTTTCCTCCGCTGGTATCCATCACGTCTACATTAGTAATAATAATTATAATAATAACAATAATAATAATAATATAGTATTATTATCCGAAATTACGCCAATGCACATTTTGTATTAGGAGGAACTGAAATTATCAGACATACCACTTATTCAGCTTTGCACGATTCGTAGTGTCTCGAGTTTGAAGGATCGCCGGTTGCTTTATTTTCGGTATTTTCACTTGTGAGGTACAATTTGCTGACTGCAGGCACTGCGACTGCAGTATTTGTTCTATTCCGTTGAATAGAGGAAGCACGTAACACATGCGATAAGAAGTCAAGGCTGATGCAACCATAAAGAAAATTCCTGTATGACGCAGTAGATTTACTTAAACAACCTGCAGTAAGTTCTCTTATATAGACTACGACTACAGTCCGTTAAAAACAGAAAAGGGCAAAAATGCAACAAAAAGTAGAACATTTCCTAATAAAAGATCGAAAATGCAAAATAAAAGTAGGCTATATTGGTTCATGAAGTGAAACGAGTTTATATTGTATCGTGCATTGTCTGTGATGTCTCACAAGAAAGAAGATATTTCATCACAATTTCCGAGCCCTACTAAGTAAGAGCCACAAATCCTGACATGGCCATGTAAGTGCTCTGGCAGAAAATCAGATTCTAGCTTCACATCGTGCCCGCTAATGCAGCACACGGAGGAGAGTGAAGACGAAATTCTAGCACCTGAAAACTAGAGCCCTCAGTTAAGGGACGGAGAATCTCGAGAGAAAAACTCTGGTTTTTCAAGTTGGGAGTCATGCTGGGGGATCGTAACCCTCCACGTAAAATAATAACGCCGACTGATAAACTCTTGTCTTCCAAGTTGTCCAGAGGTCGTAACTCCCCCAATTAAAATATTAACTAGGTACTCTCAATTTCAAAAGTCACCTCGAAAGGATAAAAATTAAGTACTTTAAGTAAAACTTTACCATTATGTTCCTTTGAGTGCTGTGCTAAGTCCTGTGGCGTGTTCTGTCCTCTCTTGCAAGGATTAAGACTCAACATGAAATATTCACATGTAGCATGACTCCCTGATCATGTGGTCAGCATGGTTTAAGATCAAGGGAAATACACTCAGTCATACTATGTAAAAGAGACAAGTATTTTCTTTTTGTTGAGAGTCTAAATGGATAGAATCGTTATCGTATGAGAAACCCTGAGGTTCTGTGTGATTTTTAAAGAAAGATAATGCTTCTTTATTGAAAACCATGGCTTAAAAATATTGACAGTCGAAGTTATATTTGTTACCTTTTAGGTTTTATTTATAATCGCTGGAACTGACAGGTCATACGTGACTGTCGAGAATGGTTCATTAGATTTTCATTTAGCTGCCGTCTAACCCAGAGCTCTGCGTCACGAGTCACCCTCAGATCTCTTCACTGCGCATGCGCTAATCGTCTGTGCACCGATGTAAGCATAAAATTGAGATACCGTTTGCTCTGAAGCTGTCTGAATCTGAAAGTCTTTTACAAGATATGTGACAAGGTTAGTGGGTTAGTTGAGGGGATATCTAAGTGACGTGATGCCAAAAAATATGTAAAAAGATTTCAGTGATTTAAGATCCTCGGCCTCATGTCACTTAGATACTCTATCAACTAACCCACTAACCTTTCACATATTGCGCATGCGCATTGAAGAGAGCCAAGGGTGAAATTTATCCACTCGTCCCTGCGTCTACCGGACATGTATTGCCACCTAGTGGTCATATCCGAGAAATGCCCTGTATCAGTTCTTGCGAAACAGTTTCTGTTTATAATGGAAATGCGAATCAGAGTAGCATTTTCCTTTTACAAAACTAGTAAAAACTAGTTTCCTAGTTATTTTGTGATCGAGGAAACCACTAAAAACCCCGATCGGATTGGTCGACCCCGGCGAGACCTCTTAAATGCGAGTCCAGTATCTTCATTGATGCCATCTCACTCGGTATTTCGGTTATTTAGTTAGACAATCTGTCAAAAGATTCGTAACTTGCTATAGTCTTAAGGTGAACAAATGAAATGTGTTAGAAATCACTAAAAATAAGAAACGATTGTAAATAAATAATTTGAAAGCAGATTATTCGTAGTATTTATTTAAAACCTGTGCATTTATAAAATAACAAGAAAATACCATAGGTCGTTAAGTTTGAAGTTAAATTTCTCTACTTTATCGAAGTTTACAAAGGAAACTACAAGAGAGTTGAACCTCTGTGTCCATAATACGAAGGATCGATTTTCTGTCACTTAAACACTGTTTGACCTCCACATCTTTTAGCTGTCTTGTTTCCAACAGTTTTCACATTACACCTCCTTCCAGAGGTCACGGACCATGAAGGAAATGAAAAGTTGAGTGAATAAAAATAAACTAGAAATAAAAACGTCATAATATATAAAATACGAGTATTAATATAATCATTCAGTTTCCCAACTCACTAGTATTTGGTATGTTACAATTTTCAGTACAAGGATTCTCTGTCTGTGTATATAATTATGTAAATATAAATATGTAATGTAGGCCTTTGTATTTGTGATGTGCAGAATGATTCATGACTTAACGCACATAACTTGAGGAGGTGATTATTGCAGAATTATCGAAGTTTTATTTTATAATAACCGCTCTTAAACTTTCGAATGGTAAACAAGCAACAGTCCATCACTTAACAGTTTTGCGCTTCGCTTCATTCACACGTTCTTGTGAGTTTGTTGAGTTCCATTCATGATGCTGTTCGGCTCAAAACAGATTGTTAAAAATATATACAGTGGGTTGCAGGACGTCAAAGTCTGCATACAAACTATTTAAAATGGTTGGTCTTTTAGGTTCCTTAAATTCTGCAGCTTACACTTGGTCCATCAGAGGCTTCTAAGATGATACTAAATTACCTGTAGAGACATCTATAGATTCAACAGAGAAGATTATCTGTAGAGACAATTTTGTACAAAAGCAGGGAACTTTGTTAGACGAGAAAGCTTGTCCGTAATTTTCCTGTGTCAGGGCTCTTTAATACGTCGTTAGTCTATGACACGGTACCTCTGGTTTTTCGTGCCTCTTGAAAAGAGTCATGCTAGGGATTTTAACAGTTTCTAAAACTCTATCGCCTTCCGTCGGACGAAAGAGCTTACTTAAATATTTTCTCTTTGCTTGTAGCTAGTCGTTTAAATTATGACAACTTCATGTGATAAATTATTAATACCTAACTACGTACAGATACGGAATTAAAAAATGGGCAGAGTCTTGGTAGCAGTCCTGCTCTATGTAGGCAACAAGCTTCTCAAGACTGTCCACAAGTAGCATACATTTAGGCACTCTTGCTTACTGTACATGCGCAATACGTTGTATCTGGAACTTTGTAAAATTAGTTGGTCCAGATTTTGTTTCTGGGTCTGTACATAAACCCATAAATTTGTATTATTTAAAGCGTTCGAGTATTAGAATAGCTTAAAAAACAGTACATTTTAATTTTCTGACTGACCTATATTACTATATTTAAACATGTTTCAGCAGTTTGGCTAGCAGCCACATTCATTTCAAGACATTTCAAATATAAGGAGTGCCCTCTTCGTATATGAAATATATTTTAAATATGAGATAGTAAGGGTCTCTTTGTCTTTGCAGCGTAATCTCTTAATTTCCATTTCGGCTATTGGCTCTCAACGAGATGAAAATAGAAGATATAAATCATGAAAACGATTGTAATCTTACGGAGTGGTTTCTCTGGAGAATGTGGGGCGTGTATTTACAGATGGAAAGCTGATAGGCGGGCAGTTTCTTCATGAATCTTGAATTGAACGCCAAGTTCAACAGCCCTGCGCAGGTCAAGGCTCTCGCAAAACACGCTATGTATTATGCCTAACGTCACATATTACTTGAACATGCTATTCATGTCCTATCATCAGTACCAACCGCCTTAATCGATATCGAAGTCAGTTCAAGTGACAAGTTCAGGACTGTTGTTACAGTTGACACGTAACTCCAAACTTAGTAGCTCTTCATGTGGCATGCACAAGGCAGACTGAGCACTCAGTATCAGGCACGTACTTCCGAGAAGTGTCTATGAACTATTGTGCTCTATGTAAGAAATTGTCACGTGCTTTAATAATGCATTTGTTGGGTATACTCCTTCCCGATATAACTGTGCAATGTTATCGAGTTTCTCCCATGTTCTCTCAAGAGGTGATCTTGCATCATGTTGACCATGTGACAAAGGAGTTATGCTACTCTTGAATATGTAATGTTAGTTTATAAATCATAATCCTAAAAATGGTGAGGATTTAATGGTATAAAAGGACCAGTCCTCGGAAGATGATGACCATGATGATAGGCGGCGCGTCATATTTGCATGACAAACAAGAAGATGAAGATCATGATGTGGAGTAGTGATGGGCGTTAGTCGATAGTACTATCGATATTATTGATAGTTACGACTGAAACTATCGATAGTCAAATTGTTCTCAAAACTATCGATTGTTCAGGCGATTATTGGTAATATCGAAAAGAGGGAAGATCATTCATAATATTATAAGACTTTCAAATTGGAGTTGGACAACACGATTCTTTTACAGGAGTCGATTCCAACGATTCAATCAGACATTACGACTCTTCCCTTTGCAATCAAGTGTAGAATAATAACTTTCTACATATCTCTCATAGATGAAAGAGTAGGCCTAGGAATGATGTGTGTTTACAAAGAGAGTTGAGACATTGGATGGTCTCTTTCTGATTTGCTGGAATCAGTTTTCATGACCTCAATTAGTCCACACCTGTGGAGTAACGGTTAGCACGTCTGACCGCGAAACCAGGTGGCCCGGGTTCGATTCCCGGTCGGGGCAAGTTACCTGGTTGAGGTTTTTTCCGGGGTTTTCCCTCAACCCAATATGAGCAAATGCTGGGTAACTTTCGGTGCTGGACCCCGGACTCATTTCACCGGCATTATCACCTTCATCTCATTCAGAGGCTAAATAACCTAAACTGTTGATAAAGCGTCGTAAAATAACCTACTGAAAAAAAATTACCTCAATTAATCTATAAAATTATGCAAGATATTGTTCTTTAATTATAATTTATAAACTCTTAAGTACATACTTTGTATTACGTCCCTACTTAACTACTACAGAAATTTCAGACATTTACTCATTATTGTTCATAAATAGCGTACGTAAGTAAACAAATCCAGTACTTTGTTTCCACTCATCCGTTCCGTTTATCATACACCATTCATCCACAACTACGTAATTTGCCCAGGAAATGTCTGTATTCACTGGGATCTTCAGTTCCCTCGGAAAGACTGTTTTCCAAAACTTGAAACTTAATAAATGAAAGGCGAAACCTGCTGCATTCCAACAAAGAGGAAATGCTTATTTTAATGGGAAACTTATGGAGCGATAATTACATATTAAAAAAAAACATACAATAATAGCTAATGGTAGCACTTTAAGGACATATTAAAATATTGTGTGTTATTGGTATGTAATTCAGATTCCATTCAGTATGTATTATTAAATTAATAGTTTAGTATGTGTTTAGATATTAATTCAGAATTATATTCAGTTTATAACCAATTTAACAACAAAAACGTTTTATCGATTATATCTATCGATAGTACTATCGATCGTAGGAACTACAATCGGGCAGGAACACGTGTTGGCTCCAAAGATTTTTTGTCATATGCTATATACTTACAGAAGTAAAGTATACATACTGAAATCACAAAATGTCGATCTTAGGTGCAGTTTTTGGGTACACAAACACTTGTTACATGAGTAATATGCATTTTCTTGACCCTCACGACAAACAACTTCATTCCCTAAAGCTTCCGAATTAGCCACTTAGCGATCTAAGTAGGTTTTAATTCTATGTGGTGAAGGGTCAATTAGAATTTGGAAGGAGGCGGGCTGTGGACCTGTGAATTGGCTGATGGCAGCATATCGCCTGAAGGGAAATGGGAAACGATGAACCACTCAACCAAGGATAGTCCTTGACATCGAAACCCGGACTTCCCGAACACGGTAGAGTAGATTATAATTTATGATTAATACCACTATTATGATAATTGTTATCAACACCATTATTAGTTTACTTAGTCATGCAATTAGCGTTACCGTTTGTTCATTAGATATCTAGCTACACAGGAATATGGCACAATGCCAAACGCAGTATTTCGGATGAAGTTACCTGGTTGCAATACCATTCACTTGCATACGTTATTGTTTTGTTAATAATTTCACGCAGACTTGAATCTTTGCACCGGATGCGGAAACTCCTTCTTCCGGTAGTATTCGTAAGTTGTAATTATTGAGACACAGAATAATTGAGAAAGACTTTTAGAACACAAGTCTATTATTCAGTTCAAAGCATTATGTCTCGCGAAATGTCCCACTTTCATACTTGCGTTACTTCATTATTTGTTTATTCTTTATTAACGTCATTCATAAATTATTGTATTTCATTGAATAAACAGTATAGGTTCGTGTGGTGTAGTTTTTATGTGACAAAATTGAAGATTATTCATAGGTTCTATCCTAAATGGCCCATGTAGACCTAAACAGTTTTCCTGGTCGTCATTTCGTCCGTTGTTAGGGCTATCTTAGCAACAATTGAGACAATCAAGTTAGATCTGCTGATGAAAGAATATAATTATATATATTTATACCTTTTACACTTTTCATTATACAGTAAAACCTCTATTATCCGTGGTAATGAAGAGGATGGAGTGAACGGTTAATCGAAAAAATCGGATAATCCGTAATATAAAAGGTGTTTATAATCTAAGTGCATAATACAGTTTCGTAATTTTCGTCGTGGTCTTTTCTCTAAACACACTAGGTAGTGGATCATAAGTTCACTAATTTAAGTCTGGTTTTCAACGACGAGTTTAATGACCAAGGAAACTCCTTATGACGGTTGTCTGTGAAAAGATAGGAATAGTAGAGGTCTCATGTTGTAGATTTACAAACTTGACGCACTTTATATTTTGTTTTTCATTAGATCGCGCACAGTTGTAATTCCTATCTCCTATTGTGATGCGACAGTTTCTCTTTTCCCAAAACACTCAATTACTTGAACTTTTTTTCGTAGCAAACACGTTTTCTTTTGACACCTGTGGAAGATATTTTGCATAGAAGTTAGACAGTACGGCTCTCGAAAAGTAGCTCATACTGCGTAAGGATAAAGGTTTGTAAAAAACATTCTGTAGAAAAAAACATCGTACTAATATAGTGTACATTACTTCATATTTTTTCTGCAGAACAAAGAGAGCGAGAGAGAAAGACAGTCGGATAAACCACTAATCGGTTAATACGGTGACGGACAATCGGGGTTTTACTCTACCACGAATTTTTGTAAGTCCAGACGTAGCAGGACCGCCTCCTATTCTTCAGTAAGAGGATTACCATTGTTAATAGTAAAACATTCGTCACGAACGAGTGAATCACTGAAGCAAAGTGTCTTTTGAATAAAAGCTCAAGAAAATATAGTATACGCAATGATAACATTTCCACCTTAATAGGGAAACTGAATTGTTGCGAGACGAATAAAACAGGTAATAAGAAACTCTTTGTTTGCCATTTTTGTGACGATCATTCTTTCCATTAGGTATTTAATTTCTACCAAGGTTTTGTCTTTTTCCTTTCCGAAAATTTGAATCTCACGCACCGAGGCAGATATTTCGCAAGAGTCTGTGAAATCAATACATCTGGTAGACAACATAGAAAATCAGCTTGTCATTGGAAATAAAAAAAATTACGTAGAATAAACAGGACTCGAACCCAAAACAGAAGTACACAAAACCATAAATTCCAAATTAATTAATTTTAGACCTTAAATTTTCAAATAATAACTAACAAATGTACAAATTGAGGCCAGTTTTTCATCATTTGTTTCCGTTAGTTGTAAAGGAAGAAGAAAGGAAAGTATGTCTTAAAAACCCATTGTTCGTTAGCGGAAGCTGTTTCTGAGAGATTTCCGGCGATGGTGACACTTTCGACGTTCACACAGGCTACATTCTGAAGACAGACCGTCCTTTCTCGGGCACCACTCAGAACACAAATGTCGGCAGCGACATTATTCAGGACGTGTGGTCAAGGATTTAGACAAACTTCATTGCAGTTGATCCTGTTGACCAATTTTTATGACGTCGTAAAAGTTTTATTACCGTCGCCTAACCTCTGACATCGTTTTAATTTTCAAGCTGGAACATAATATATGACCAAAGATGTCGCTGACAGAGAAATTGCGTTTTAGAAGTAAACCGCAATGTCTGTTGTTTATAAGCAAACCAACACACATTATCGGGAAAATCTGTTTTCAATATTAACAATATCAGTAAGCATGGTACTGCATTATAACAAAAATGGTTAAATAGTTCATTATTACTCTAACAATTGCATGACACACTGGCAGCTCTTTTCGTGGCTGCGAGATAGTCCAACGCAGAGAGAAGAATGGAGTTTATTGGAATGGTCCCTACATTCCAACATTTTTTTATTTTATTTACTTTTTGTATTTCTTGGCCTTATGTATGGAGCACGAGGATGAGTTCCTATAGAAACTCTTGAGGTTCTCAAAAAACTCCAGTCTGTGATGCGATTTTCGGTGCTATTGCGTCATTATCAGTCGGTCATAACATCCTCACTGCCTATCATTAGTCATCATTTATATTCCTCATAGCTCATTTAATTTATTTATGTTAACAACGTACTTCCTTCAAATTGGGTTTTTGACATTGTTCTTAGCAATTATTATTGATGTGGAGGCCGTTCTTCTGATACCCCTGTTAGGGACGGTTAAGTTATATTGAATGTATTCTTAACAAAAGTATGATGTTATTAGTTCGCTGACACTGTGAGATATCACAATTGAAGAGTCCACTCCAAGAATGATGGATGTCATTTGGAATACATTTTTCAGGAGAAGCAATTGAAAGTTTGAAATGCTTAGCGCTCAAAGCTTAACTGTGATTTTCCGATCATTACTGGACAATGACTATCAGTGTTAATGCCATATAACTCTGTATGTACATTCTGTATGTCTTAAGCTATGCATTGACAGTCTTGGTTCATTTTCGACAAGAAAGTGACATCCATCATTCTTGCAGTGGACTCTTCAATTATTTGTCCACAAAGTTAAATGCCATTTATAGTAGTTCCACATTTTAAAGCTCATGGAATTTGCTGGTAGTACATGTAGGCCTATTTACTACTGTACAATCCTAAGAGGAAACTAAAAATCCTTTTCATAGTTAATGTGCAAAAAAAAAAAAAAAAAAAAGTAAAAATTTGTACCAGTAATACATAATACTAATGGCCGGGACCTGCATTTCGATGACCCAAGGAATATAAGACGGATAATTAAATTTAAACTAGAGTTTGAAGGAAATGACCACAAATTTAAAGAGAGTAATATACATAAACTTTAATTATTCCTTAAGATACACATTTTTTTATTAGAATTACTTATGTATTCTATTAATGTTTATTATACATTTCTCGCTATGTACCGTATTTCCCGGGGCTTAAGACGCACTTTTTTCTTTGAAAATAGGTCTGAAAAGCATGGTGCATCTTATGCGTCGATACTAACTTTGTGAATGGGTGAAAGCTTCACGGGATTCTGTGAAAACTGAGATAATAACCTGTCGGTTAGCGCCTTGTTCTTAAAGTGTTTTATATATATATATATATATATATATATATATATATATATATATATATATATGTGTGTGTGTATGTATTTCTTAGGCATGGAGGTGTATAGTGTTGATGCTGGGAGAGCAAGTAATGAACTAGCGCGCATGATTCTCGCAAGACATGAAACTTTCAGACGGATAATTTAGGCCTATTAAGGTCTGCATTTTAACAACAGCAAAAAATGTATGTTCCAATAAATCTTCAAAGTCCTAGACCAGTGGTCGTCAGCACTCGCTGAAATGGGTGAAGGGTGAGCGGAGCAGTCCCGTGTGCCCCCTCGTGCAGCAGGAAGCGGTAGAGAGTATACCGGCTAGCAGCTACGAATGCACCATAGTGCAGTGTGTCTCCGCGGGTAAGAGACGCTAGCCCCAGGATGCTCTGGGCAGATGACCTCTGTTACTATTTATTTAATCTGACAGGATTAAGACCATAAGGCCTTCTCTTCCATCCTACCAGATAGCTGTTCTATACCATAAGCTTGTCGCTAAATACTGTAGCTAGCTAATTGTGTACAAGAAAATTTCCTGGTCTTACATTCGCACACAGAATACATTGCAAGTACGATTGAATTTTCGTCTGCTTTACGTCATCTTCCCCGAGTCTGATACCGTGCTCTGTGTAGGTTTATGGTAGGACTGAGTTTGACATCGCTGTCTTATACAATTTTTGTTCTTTGTCGTTGTGTCCCCATGATAATTAAACTTTATGGAGAAATTTTACAGTCGGCTACAGCCGGATAAATATTCTGAACATCCAGTACAGATGTTATCGCCAGTGTTGCCAACTCGATTCTTAAAAACTCGCTAAGATACAATATAGAAACCGCTAAATTGCTATATTGTCAATGTAAAAATAAGATTATTTTACCGCTGTGAGTGTTCAAAAAACCGCTAAATCCCTATATGAGCAATACAAATTTCATAAATTTTACCCGCTAAACTAACATTGAAAAACGCTAGATCTAGCGAGAAAGCCGCTGAATTGGCAACACTGATTATCGCCGCGCTCTCATGGTTAATATGTCGGTATCATACAATAACGTGCGGTGTTCTTTTAAAACGTAATTTTGCCGACCGATTGTTGCTCTGTAGGTTTCAGTCTAAGCGTCACGTTGTCACGTCACGTCTACTTCCTCGATAAGAATAAGCACTAGTTATATTGTTAAATGGCTATTTTATTATTATAATTATAATTATTATTATTTCATATACGAGTACGTTGACATTCTTAACTCTTAATAATAATTTTAATCACATAGTACCTTAATGTTCGTCCTCAGCACAAGACATTGCAACCTCGGTTTTAGTCCACGTGAATTAGACAAGTAGATGGCATTTAATAATGGAAGTAGCTTATTGGTTGCAATATTGAAATTGAGGCGAGTGATTGGAGCGGCGACATAAGAAATTGAAAACAATAATGCAATTAAATTTCAAAGACCTGCCGAATATTAACCATGAGAGCGCGGCGATAATACTGCCGGATAAATATTCTGAACATCCATTACAGATCGCTGCGCTCTCATGGTTAACATGTCGGCATCATACAATAACGTGCGGTGTTCTTTTAAAACGTAATTTTTCCGACCGATTGTTGCTCTGTAGGTTTCACTCTAAGCGTCGCGTTGTCACGTCTACTTCCTCGATAAGAATAAGCACTAGTTTGTTATATTGTTAGTACGGTGACATTCTTAACTCTTAATAATAATTTTTAATCACATAATACCTTAATGTTCGTCCTCAGCACAAGACATTGCAACCTCGGTTTTAGTCCACGTGGATTAGACAAGTAGGTGGCATTTAATAATGGAAGTAGCTTATTGGTTGCAATATTGAAATTGAGGCGAGTGATTGGAGCGGCGACATAAGAAATTGAAAACAATAATGCAATTAAATCTCAAAGACCTGCCGAATGTTATGCACGAGGCCGCTCAAAGACTGGCCGAATGTTAACCATGAGAGCGCGGCGATAATACTGTACGTATTTTTTGGAACGACAATAACACTCGGAGCCAAAGAATTTGTAGGAAATTGAGTTCCTAGAGGTTTGGTCTACCAAACCCTCAGAATCTGACTGAAATCACGTACCGATCAAAGAATTTGTAGGAAATTGGGTTTCTAGAGGTTTGGTCTACCAAAACCTCAGAATCTGACTGAAATCACGTACCGATCACTTTGGTGAAGAGTAATCAACTTGGTGGTCTATACTTGAGCCCTTTATTTAACGTATTTTCTTAACAAAACACGAAGTAAATCCATATACAGTATGGATATCTGTGGGTTCCGAGAATAAATATCTCATTCCGAATGCGTAGTGCATCAAAATGTTTTTGGACATGTACAATAACAACAATTCATTACAGTTGTGAGTCACGCGCCGCGTAGGCAGACAGAATGAGATGTTGAGGAGGA
This sequence comes from Periplaneta americana, assembly GCF_040183065.1. NCBI lineage: Eukaryota > Metazoa > Arthropoda > Insecta > Blattodea > Blattidae > Periplaneta > Periplaneta americana. The sequence goes on from NC_091133.1 coordinate 58,766,648, forward strand.
GTAGGCACTGAAAAAACTCGTAGTAGGTAGAATCCACACCACTGCGTGGTAAATAGACCGTGTAGGATAGTGGAGAAACAAGATTGCTGTCGTGATGCCTTTTACAGAACAAACTGCAGTGTTTGATAAGCATGTGTTAAAGGGGTTGGTCTCTGCTTGACCTTCTTATGCCTCTGTCTCGCGTTTAAAACTGCAGCCTTATTCATTACATCTTTATGCACGCCATAATTTAAGGTTAGAATATATGCATTTCAGTGTGTACTTAGAAACGAATGGTGGGCGGTATAATTCGTTCTTCCTTTTGATGTAGTGTATAGGTCATAGGATTATAATCATGTTCTGGTTTAAATTATAGCGGAAGCTGTATGAATATTGTCCATTCCGTATTGAGTCAGAATGAATCACTTTTCTTAAAATGTACTGGACAACAGAGAAATAGCATCCATACTACTGAACTACAGTAGTTCTTTGTGACTTTCTTAGTGTTGGGGGAATTGAATTTTATTTTAAATTACCAGTTAACTCCTGCGGAATTAAATTCAAAATTGCCAGTTAATTCCAAACAATTTAAAGTTAAATTTCTGATACAAAGTAAAAGTCATAAAAACAGTTTTATATTCTTCCTTATTGAATGATTATTGTATGGATTAGGGGTGGAAAAGCCATTGAGCATTTACGCCAGTAACATTGGTAGATTGTCCTACCTCCAAATTTCGACGCAGACAAAAAGTGTTCCTCTATCAGGGACACAGAGTTTTAGCGTAGAGTATATATTTCCTCGCACCGATTATGGGCACCCGTTCCGAGATTTGTGGTGAAACAAAGAGGCAGAGTTTTAAATGCTTATGAGCCATAACCGAGGGAACCCAAGAGGTGGAACTTAAACTGAGAGGATTCGATCCGACATGGGGATGGAAATTCGCTGTGGCTTAGTGGATAGAGCGACAGCACGTAGAGCTGAAAACCCGGGTCCAAATCCCGGTGCCGGAGAGAATTTTTCTCCGTTCCACTCATCTTTCATCATATGATGACGCAGAATATCTGCACGGAAATATCATATATACTTCGGTACATCATAATAATATATGATATGCGAAAAATAATCACTTTGTGATTTAAGACGGCGCTTACTCCGTCGGATCCCGGCCACTTAGTCACTCATAACGAGTGCACTTTTGCACATATGTGGACATTGTGCCACTGTCATACATCTATGACGCAGTGTATGTGGGTAGGCCACTAGACGGAACCCAAGAGGTGGAACTTAAACTGAGAGGATTCGATCCGACATCGGGATGGGAATCAGGTGTGGCTTAGTTGATACAGCGTCAGCACGTAGAGCTGAAAACCCGGGTTCAAATCCCGGTGACGGAGAGAATTTTTCTCTGTTCCACTCATCTTTCATCATTTGAATTTTAAAGTTTCATGGTGTTGTGAAAAATGGAAGAATTACTGAAATTACTCAAAGTTCTATAAATGACTATTCATTTTTTCTGTAAATTTGAAATTAGGGTATGTTAACTGGTTTTATTTTACAGCAACATGAAGATTTAAAATGCAGTTTCCTCAAAACTGAAAATTGTGAGTTGTTTCCTTTTCGAACCGGCCCGTCAATATACAATATCACGTCATCTGTCACTTATTCGGCGAAAAATTATTTCCAGCATTATAGGTCTCGCAAGCAAGGAATACCGACGGAAGGAATGCGAAAGAAACAATGCGGTAAGGAAGAGAGGGTGACAGCAAAGGTCACGAGATAGCTTCAATGATATTCAAGAGTACAGTCGGAAGAGAAATGACATCGATAGAATCAGTCTTGCGTTGTGATAGTTATATTACGACTTTAGTTTGTTCAATTGCATGTGAGTACGTAACTTTTATCGCACGGTATTATTATTTCATTCATTAAACATATGTTGGGCGTTTAATTAGCTTAGAATTTTTCTCTTGCTACGTTCTTTATTTATTACGTCCTCATTTGTTCATCTTCTCGGAAGAGATAGTACTTCCATCGGTCCGCATTTCTCGCCCCTCGTTGTGCCTACATACACACGTCAAAACAGACAGCAACGCCACCATTTTCGGTAATCGTTACTTGCGCGAGCTATTATTATTATTATTATTATTATTATTATTATTATTATTTAGATGTGGCACTGTCCAGGAGCTTGGGGAACACGACTCGCCAATTCATAGGCTGCTCTGCTTGGAGTAGTTAAGGAATGAGGAACTAATTGAGTAAGTTCGAGTCCCGCTTGGGTTAATTATGTAATTGAGTTTTCTCCAAGGTTTTCCCAACTGCAAAGCGAATGTCAGGCAATCATTGGCGAATACTCAGTCTCATCCCACCAAAATGATATCTCCATATCACCAATAAAACTTGTATTTATTTTCGTTAACATCTTAGCATTGTTAATTAACTAGGATATAATTTATTGTACTATTTAATCTAAGTTTAGCTTCACTCGTTTAAAGTTTGTGTGATTCTTGAAGTAAATAAGGATCTAAGTGTCATTTTCAAACATTCAAGAAAACAAGTTATATATAACATACGTTGGAACTTCCAGTAAAAACAAAATTTTCACGATAACAGCACTTAGACACTGATTCACTTCAAACGTATATTTCTGTATTTTTGGCGGTGGGAAGAGAAGGACTGATGGCCTTAACTACAGTATATCAAAATATTTAAATAAATAATAAATAAATTCCAAGGACGTTAGATAACCTCACAGTTGATATAGCTTCGTTAAATGACCGACTAAATTACTTGGAATCTGTGCACGCTATCTAAGTTTTGATAAAACTCTTTGAATCACTCTGTACAAAAACTATTTGCCCAATGTTACAGAACAGCTTGTTCGGGTCCTTCCACATACGTAGTCTATAACTTTGGGCGTCTCTCGTGCCAAAGCATTTGTATGGATTTTGCTTCACTCTGTTGTTACTGTAACGAAAACTCATTAACAACTTCACGTGCAGCCAGCCATGCCATTTAGTTCAGCGTGAAACTGAAAACAGAGGAAGTTTCAAACCAACATTTGCTTGCTATACGGTAAACACTCGTATTTACAAATGAAGGAAACCGTTGTGGTAGACATGTACTGTATCATTAAACGACAGAGTCATTGTCGTTTTTCATGACATTCATCTTCACTTCCGGAAAATTTTCAAAATCTGAACGCAAGTATAACACAGTATCATTCATTCATTCATTCATTTTATTCCATAGATCCATTCATTCATTTTATTCCATAGATCTTACATGAGCAATGAAGCTTTAAGATATGGAGCAAGTCAAAATTTAACAATATTACAATTACAATTTTTACAAATTTTTGCGGTTTTAAAATTTAGTAATTTTCTACAATTTTTACAATTTTTTGCAATGTTTTACAATATTTTGGCGAGATGTAGTGAGATGAGGTGAGGTCCAAGGATTCGCCAAAAGATTACCCGGCATTTGCCTTTTGTTTGGGGAAAACCTCTGAAAACCCAACCAGGTAATCAAATCAAAGGGAGGTAATCAAATCAAAGGGGATGATGCCGAGGACTCGCCATAGACCATCCGGCTTCAGTCCCACGGCTGTGGAAAACCTCGGAAGAAACCAAAGACCAAAGGGGGATCCAACCCAAGCCCGAACGCAGCTCCGGATCAGCAGCCCTGCGAGTCTGCCGACTGAACTAGGCTCTACTAAAAGTATACAATACAGAGCCAATCAGATTATTAAATTTACAAACGCAAACGAGCATTCATCAGTTGAAGTATATGTATAATACAAAACAAGTACTTAAGTTAATTAAATTTAAGTCATAAACAATTCAACCAGTTGTGATATACAGAAATTGATAATACATATCATGCAAACTACTTCAAATTACAAACACAGACAATTCATCAATAGAGCTATACAGATTACTATTCAATTTAAAGCATATAAAATTCATCGGCCAAAACTATACAAATATATACAATACAAAGTAAGCAGATTAATTCAATTTACAAGCATACTTTCATTAAGCTATACAAATTTGTGCAATTAATATCAAGTAGATTAATTCAATTTATAATTATAAACAATTCATCAGTTGAGCTATACAGACTACTATACAATTTACAGCATATACAATTCATCAATTGAGCTATACAGACTACCATTCTATTTACAGTAGGCCTATATACAATTCATCAGTAGAGCCACACAGACTAATAATCATTTTAAAAGCATATACAATTCATCAGCCAAACTATACAAATATATACAATCAAATTAGTTCAATTTACAAATTTATTTTCGTTAAGCTATACAAAATTGTACAATTCATATGAAGTAGATTAATTCAATTTATAAGCTTAAACAATTCATCAGTTGACCTATACAGTATACTATTCAATTTACAGTACATACAATTCATCAGTTATGCTAAACAAAAATATACAATGCATAGTAAACAGATTAAGTCAATATAAAAACATATTTTAGGGAAACGAGCCTTTATGCCAGGCGTTCTCTACCTGGTGCTCTCTCTTAATGACAGTTGGTGCTCTAGTCGTGCGAGTTAAAATGTGCTCGCGAGCACGAATGTTCCTGAGGTCCTGTTTTCAATTCAAACTTTGTTGTATGTTAATATTAGAGGAGAAAAATTCGCTCTGGCGCCGGGGATTGAACCGGGTCCTTGGTTCTACCAGGTTCTACGTACCAAGCGCTCTCACCATTGAGCTACGCCGAAGTCCAATCCACTGCACCGGATCGAACTCCCCTCCTCCAGTGTTTTTCCCTTTGTGGCCTGACTCCAAGTTGGGTATGTTGACATTTTAATATTAAGTCAACTGCCATTTTTCTCCTCTAATTCCTGTACTGTTATATGGGTGTCAGACATGGTCTCTCACTGTCAAACTTCGTAACAGCCTCCAAATATGCCAAAGAAAGATGCTGAGAATGATACTGGGCTTATTACTGAGGGACAGAGTTCCAAACGAAGTGCTACAAAAGATGTCAGAAACTAAAGATCCAGCACTGCAAGCCACCAACACCAAATGGAAGTGGAGAGGCCATGTTGCAAGACTTAAGAGACGGAAGATGGACGCAGAAAGTCACACTATGGGATCCCCGCATTGGCAAGAGATCACGCGGAAGACCAAGAAGAAGATGGGCCGACCTCTTCAGTGAACGTGTAGGAAGCCATTGGTCAAGCAGAGCAAGACATAGGGAAGACTGGAAAAACCTAAGAAGACAAGTGAACAGCGACTAAAACCAGTGCGACAGAAACAAGCGAACAATATCAAACAGTGCAGAATGTGAACCAAGTGAACAATTCCAAGGTTATAAACATCTCTTACGCGGAGTAGCTCACCGCGTGAGACAAATAGAGCTCTCCCTCTATAGGAGGAGGCCTTTGCCCTTACGGGACATTTTTAGGCCAATCATTTCATTTCAATATTAATTGTTACCATAACAGATATATTCTGTATGACCAAAAATAATAATCGTTACGTAGATTCTTCTAGCAACAGTGCATATTTCTGTACATATTACTGTGCATAATACCACGGAATCCCGGCCACCAAGTCACTCAACTGGGCTCCTTGATGGCTTCTATCTCAGCGCTTAAGAAACAATGTATTCCTTTCGACTGGTAACGGAATTCTTGAGTGTGTCATATTTATATTCTGTACAGTATCAGGCATTCGCTTATTTTTCATTGGCCGCTCTGCAACATATAGTGAGAAGGCGTCGGAATATTGGGACGCCAATTAGAATCTCTTTCTTACAAAGAACTAATCTGCATTACCGTAACTCGCAGAGCCGAACATTGCAATCGTAAAGTCGGCAACAGAGCAGGGCAGTACTGACCTTCACGTAGGCAGTGAGTGTGGGCAAATAAATGCAACGTAGCCGTGGTTGTCCCGTGTATGGACTGGTTCAGGTCACCTGGTCTGGACGTGGGATGCTGCGAGGAGCATCACGTCATCGACAAATACGTAGGCGGCCTGGCAGCTTAGGGAAGAAAGCTCTCTAACAAAGAGTATCAGGTGAAAACTAGAAATTCACGCCTTATCCGAACGGCCCGTGTTTGAAGAATTTGACAGACGGCCTCAATATAAAAGCATGCGTGAGGTTGCTGACATACTTAACACCTCATCGTTATGGTGAACATTTGTTTGTTTAGACTCAGTGTCCTATTCCTACGGAGCATAAAGATTATCTTCATATTTTCAGGACTTCCTCGGTCGTCCAATAATTGAATACCTAACATTCTAAATGTGCTAAGTGCCAATTTTTCGAATTTCATTTTATTCAATTTAAGGGAGGAGCATCTATATATTAGAATATCATACTAAATTGTATTTGTCGTAGCTCAACTGTAACTGACTCATTCGTGCGCTAAAAGACGATATTGTAGGTATCTTAACATGCATTTCGCAGTGTGTTTTTCACCATTATCCCAGAAAGTTGTTTTTGGCAGAATGTTAGGTCCTCAATTTTAGATCTCTTTATAACTGCTTATGAAAATAATACAATTGAAGGGCTCCCTGCAAAGGTGAGGTAGCCCCACTTTTAGAAAGTTGTGGAAAACAACAGACATTAAAAAAAAAATTCAAATTTTAACTGAGCTTCTTTCCTTATTCAGAGTATGTCCTAGTTACCTAGGAGTTTCATTTTATCACTCACTCATTTATTACAATCAGCATGTGACTAGTTGCAGGAAATGGGACCTAAAGTCGGATTTTTCATTTTTTTGTGGTTTCAAAAAGAGAATGAAATACTGATCATTTAAAAAAAATCATGGTTATAGATGCTATAGTTTTTAATATATTACTTATTGAATGTTGATATTACATTATGTACTTTTCGAGGAAAATGCAATTAAAGTTTTCACTTGTTTTCTTAGCAACTATAAGAAAGATTTAGGTATTTAAGAAGCACTGTGTAAAACTACGTCCTAGTTTAGTATGTAAAAAAAGCCTACAGATAGCGCAATATGTCAAAACATAGAAATGCAATTTTTACACCGAAAATTCGTTATTTTGTTCTCCTGTAAAATTTACTTTTACGACTTTAGGTCCCTTTTCGCGCAACGGGTTACAATTTGGGGGGACGAATATAAACAAATAATGGACCTACTCCCATTTTGGAATAAAATTGGATATAATAGCCACATTTTGCACTGAACATACTGAACACATGCATTGTGCGAATATTATTACTCTTAAATGCAAAATTTTTTACTCAACATTTCAGTACAATTCAGTGTTTCTTTTAGCAAAATGGCTAGTGCCTCATGTAAGTCCTGTATTCATTCAGCAGCAGCAAATATACACACTGTCAATGTAGCTACTTTAACAAACAACAAGCCAACATCTGACGTCCTCCCACCCATCTTGTATTTCTTCCAATAACAAAATTGCAGTGTTTGGTAAAGGTCTATATTGTTGAGCAATTAGTAGCACGTTTACAAGAACTTCGCGGGACGCCTCACTTTACTCGTTGTTTCACAATCATTTCTTGTTGATATTGATCAACTAAAATTGAGATACTTTGTTTGTACATTATTCCCTTCTTTATTGGTATTCCATTTCCTTAACTATAACCATGAATGACTCTTTTAATTTTTCACGGCTGAACAACACTCCATGCCAAGTCTGATCGCAGCCAGTAAAAGTAACGAAATCTACGTCTGTGTTGCTTCTTCAAATGTTGTTAAGCTTTCTCTTTGGAAAAAAGAAAATCATATTTCAGTCTGACATTTTAATGCTGGTTAATAGGTAGCAACTAAATTTTTATTCGTATTGTAATTGTTTGACAAAGAAGTGTCGTATGGCGAACAACTTTTACCGATTGTCCTGATGTCTAGGGATTGTATCTTTTGGAAAATAAAATGGGTAATTTAGGTGTTAAATCTACCACTATTTCGGTGTGTATTTCATGAAATAAGTTGGCAATTCGGTGGGTATTTTGTGAAATAAATTGTCAATTAAATTATATTATGTTACCTATATGCTTAATATAAAAACTTTTTATTGCTTTTTGTATTTTACTTTACACATCACATGTCATTTCTTCTTCTCTTCGAAATATTGAACTCTTCTATTCCTTCGTACCTGTCGTCTTGCTTCACTTACCTTTCTTCCCACCATAATCTGAACACACGCTCTCGTCATGAAACAATACCATTCCATCGCACTTCCTCATACTCATCCTTTTTGACAATAGCCCTGCCAAGACTCTGGAATTCGTTACCTGCTAGCATCAGGGACTGTCTAAATAAAATTGAATTCAAACGCACGCTTACTAGGCATTTGGTCAGACATGGCTTCTTGTCAATAGTTCTCTTATTCTAGCACAAAATATTTCAATACCCGGTAATTTCATCACTATATAATTTTATTCTAGGTTTAATTTTTACTTAAGTAAAAAAAAAAAAATCTTTCTATGTTATTAACTTCTACGATAAACTGTTTTGTCTTTATTAATCAGTTAATCTTTTAGTACTTTGATTTTTATTGCATTTGTAAATTTAATATTAATTGTAATTGTATTCTTAATATTGTAATTGTAATCCCCTGGTAGAGGGGAAGAGAAAGTCTGATGGCCTTATCTCTACCAGGTTAAATATATATATATATATATATATATATATATATATATATATATATATATATATATATATATATATATACGTATTAGCATCACCAAAATATAAACTAAGCAATTTCTTCATTGTCCGTGCGAAGATTTGTGTGATAATCTGAGTATTTTCATGTACGCAAAAAAGCCCCTTTCATTGTCCACAATACATATAGAGAACCATCCTGCCTGCAAACAATTCACATCGTTTTCTACTTGCCTCCCCAAAACTTCTTCGCATCAAAATATAGCCTCCGGTGCACAACATGCTGCAGCAAAGATTTAAGAATGATCTATGTTAAATCAATCTTTGCTACAGTCGACTACAGAAATCGATCTCTTTCCAATGACCATAGAGATAGTAAGAGTGAGTGTACATAATATCCATGTAAAAATACGGAAATATTGAGGTTACCACTAATTGACAAATTAATTGAAACAAAAGCCACGAATATGTTTTTAACAATACTGAATAAAATGCTTGTGCATATTTCGTAGTTTTTGTGATGCAGATAGCATATTTCACACAATGATCTAAATTTTGCGAGTTTGTTTTGCTTAACTATGGTATTTTAGGAATCTAGAAGGATAAATATAACAAAGAACGTTATTCGTAAAATTTTGCGCGTATCGTTATTACCAAAAAATACGGTCCTTAGTGATGTCACTTCTTGCATTTTGACTATACCTTGCAAGTTGAAGCGCGGGAATGCAGTAAAGACAAATAAAATTATCACAGACATCTGCAATCTTTCCGTCGGCAATCAAAACTTGGTCATTCTGTAAGTACAGTACTACAGGGAGTTTATTGTACTGCAGGACTCCACTCCGCGGCTCGCGTGGGATTCGCCGGTAGCTTATCAGCGTCGACCTTGCATACCATACGCGCTCCGTTCCACAGCGTAATAATAACCTCCCGCTATAATATGTTTTTGATGTCATCCCTCTTAAAATCACACATTATATTTTTCAAGTAAGCTAATCAAGATTAGATTTTAATGTCTAAATCATTTATCGTTAGGTTAGTAGGAGGTTATTTTACGGCGCTTTATCAACATCTCAGGTTATTTAGCGTCTGAATGAGATGAAGTTGATAATGCCGGTGAAATGAGTCCGGGGTCGAACACCGAAAGTTTCCCAGCATTTGCTCGTATTGGGTTGAGGGAAAACCCCGGAAAAAACCTCAACCAGATAACTTGCCCCGACCGGGAATCGAACCCGGGCCACCTGGTTTCGCGGCTAGACGCGCTAACCGTTACTCCACAGGTGTTGACTCATTTATCGTGTCAGTGATCTTATAACTGAACTTATACAACAATCGAACACTTAACGCAAAGCGATAAATTGATTTCCAACCTACTTTCTTTGCGAATGAAAGTTCATATCCCTCGTAGCTTTCTCCCAGTCAGCTGACTTTTATTAAACACATGCCATGCAATTATAGGTTATATCAATTTTATATTCGAAAAGTTCTTTGTCTCACAAATTAAATATAAGGGTCATCAACATGTTGAGTAGGAGAAACTTCTGCCACAAAGCATGCTTGAATGATGTGATAGAACACTCGTAAAATAAAATATCTCCCTCCCGTTTCAGGGGATCAATTGATCACTGACCTCTTGCCTCCCGAAAGTAAGTGATTTTGCTGCTTCTGACGTTGCTCTTGGTGCACTGTTGTGGCGAATATATGATATACGTTATAACAGAATGGCATTGATGATAAATTTTGCAGTTTATTGCATGTAGGTAGAAAAAGAAAACTAAAGTATGCCTATTCCGTGAAAATGTCTCAAACTTCTTCAAATAAAGCTTGCTAAAAATAATGTATCATACTACTGTCCGTCTGAGTGATTATGTCGCAGGATCACCGAAACGAGGGAAATGACGTGACAGTTACTTACGTAACAGGGCTCTTTTCTTAAGCAGTTGCATAGTTTTATCGTAGAAGTCCAATACCTACCGAACAGCAAAATGTTTTCAGGAAATAGCTAAGATTGGTCATTCACAAGTCTTTACACATGGGCCAGCAGAAACTGACGAGGAAAACCGGGATGCGACATAACCACTTGGACGAACACTAGAAGGGCCTATAAAAATAGCGAAATATGTAGAGATACGGAATTAAAAAAATGGGCAGAGTCTTGGTAGCAGTCCTCCTCTATTAGGCAACAAGCTTCGCAAGACTGTCCACAAGTAACATAAATTTAGGCGCCCTTGTTTAATGCACATGCGTAATGCGTTATACCTGGAACTTAATTATGTGGCCCAAATTTTGCTTCTGGGTCTGTACAATTTGTCAATAGATTCACTCATCCACTCATCCTTCATCATAATTATGATGACGCAGAATTTCTGCATGTAAATATTATATGTATTTCGGTACATCATACTAATATATGATATGCGAAAAATAATCACTTAGGGTGCTATTCATAGACAATTCGCTAGCCCGCGCTACGAGCGTGGTAAACTAGCCCCGCCTATCGACTGGTTACTTGTACAGCATTCATATGATATCATATCGCTAACACTTGTTTATGAATACGAAAAACGTTAGTTCGCTGATCATCCACCGTAAGCCCGCGCTAAGAATATCTATGAATACGGCCCTGAGTGATTTAAGACGGCGCTTACTCCGTCGGATCCCGGCCACTTAGTCACTCATAACGAGTGCACCTCTGTACATGTATGGACACTGTGCCAGTGTCATACATCTATGACGAAGTGCATGAGCGTAGGCCACTAGAAGGAACCCAAGAAGTGGAAATTAAACTGAGAGGATTCAATCCGACATCGGGATAGGAATCCGGAGTGGCTTAGTGGATAGAGCGTCAGCACCTAGAGCTGAAAATCCGGGTTTCAATCCCTGTGCCGGAGAGAATTTTTCTCTGTTCCACTCATCCTTCGTCATATCATGACGCAGAATTTCTGCACGGAAATATCATATGTACTTCGGTACATCATAATAATATATAATAGATTCAGATTAAAATTATTAATATAGTTATTTGCGCTGCAAGTCGGAAGGTCGCGAGCTCGATTTCCGGTGTCGTAGATTTTCTCTATTGCTCTAACCCTTCCGACTGAACTATGGCCGTGGATTTTAAAGGATGAATGAACTGAAAGGTCATTCATCTATAATTTATTCCATAATGTCTGATAGGCGACGTACACATTGCCGGCAGACGAACAAATGGCAGAGGTCACATTTCAGACTTGTCTTGAAGTTGGGTGGAGGTAGAACGCTTCAGACCGCCCAACTCCAAGATAAGTCTGGAATATGTTATCTCCTTAGGGAGAAAATGTTACCTCTTCTGTTTTTGGTAACCTAGAAACCGACATTTAGTCACGGCCTTCAAATACTGTATGTATATTTTTTATTCTCTTAAAGTTGAGGCAAGTTGAAAACCATCAACGATTTCGTTGTCAGGTGATGGAATTGAAATTAACCCTCAATATGTCACATTATTATATTTATTATTAAATTGTTATTACTAGTATATTATTATTATTATTATTATTATTATTATTATTATTATTATTATTATTATTATTATTATTATTTTCAGACCTGGACTGTTACTCCGCTTCGTCATAACAACAATATTAATTTTATTATAACTATGACAGGAACAGTAAATAACGTTATTTAATAATTGTTATTAAAGGTCATTCAAAGAAGTTCATGCAATTTGCTGGTGCAACTAGTAAAAACCTGAAAGACCTAAATGAATTATTAATGACAGCTACAGTATATATTAATAGTATGCCCTTGTCAAGTTGTCCTCATACTGAGGTTGTGTCTGTAATTACGGTTATTAAGTAACAGATGCCCATATTAAGGAAGGTTAAAAACATAGGAAAGATGACATGAACACATGGAATAATTGGCACATGATCAAATACAGGTTGAATGAGCGAGACAACATCTACCACGCTAATGAAACTCGTTGCTGGAGCATTATAACTTCTATAATGTCCTCAACATACTCACTTGCTTAAGAAAGAAGGACGGACGAATGCATTTTTAAACATACGGAGTATAAAAATTTTTTTGTATAAATATTTTATTCTTTCTCGACCAGTATTTCATATAAATAAATAAATAAATAAATAAATAAATAAATAAATAAATAAATAAATAAATAAATAAATAAATAAATAAATAAATAAATAAATAAATAAATAAATAAATAAATAAATCGGCCTTAGCCCTTTATAGGCTGTCGCGTCACAGATTTGATTTAAACGCCACAAAGGCACATGTTTGATAGACTGGAGTTGAGCTTTATGCTTTCATGACCACGGCACTAAAATGAGGTTTGCATCACACTCCAACCGTCTTTTACTCTCGAAGCTGTGTATACTTTTGGGCCGTTCTTGGAAGTTCAGTAATGAGAAAAATGCCGTCACCATCTGAGAGTGAACCCGGGACCTTCCAGTCATAGTTAGATGCTCTACTAACTGAACTACCTGAGCTCCATGTATGTAGTTATTAAGTTTTATCTCTGATCATATACGTAACCGTCGGAAAAAACTCAACCATGTAATTAACCCAAGCAGGTCAAGAATCTAATCCCCTCTTGGAATCGCGAGTAAAACTCGCTACCGTCTAACCTGCGCTGGTGATTACATTTTGATGCCAAAGCCACAGAAAACATATATTTTCGCGAATATCTCGAAATCGATGACGTTAAGATTGCGTGTTATTCTTCTGATTGTTTTAGTGAAGTGTTTAGATGTAGGAGTAGTTGTGTTGACGTTAAATTGCGTGTTATTCTTCTGATTGTGTTAGTGAAGTGTTCAGATTAGTGCTTACATGGCACCACAGAAATTTACAATAGAGAAAAGATTTTTCATGGTAGAGACTTATCTGAAAAAGAGTGACTGGGGAAAGGTAAAAAGATGATTTGCAAGAAAATTTCTTAATATTACTGTTATACACAGCAACAGCAGCAAAATACTACTCCTAAATCTAAATCTAAACACTTCACTAACACAAACAGAATAATGTCAACACAACCACTCCTACAGAGAGACTGAAATGGACTGCCGAGCTTACAGGAGATGGTTTGGCGCGTGTTACACGACCTTCGTGCCGGTCCCGCGCCTCCCGGTTGACCTACATTATGTAAGCGAACGCTCTGTATATACAATGCGGGATGCACGTGACACGTTTCTAGAGTATAAACACATCGCAGTTTAGGGCTAGTTCATGGCATAAATTTGACACTGAAAGACTATTAATTTTGTATTCTGCATATTATATGCAGTCGATATAGTTGCCGCAGTTGGTATAGCGCTGGCCTTCTATACACGAGGTTGCGGGTTCGATCCCGGGCCAGGTCGATGACATTTAAATGTGCTTAAATGAGTCAGGCTCATGTCAGTAGATTTACTGGCATGTAAAGGAACTCCTGCGGGATAAAATTCCGGCACCGGCGACGCTGATATAACCTCGGCAGTTGCGAGCGTCGTTAAACAAAACATAACTTATGAAGAGTTCGCGGGAAAAACGATGAATGTCACATTTCTGTTAAGGATTAGATAATGATCTAATTGAGTCTATAACTGCAAGATATAGTACTGTTTCTATAGAAAATAAAGGAAAGGATTACTGTATTCGTGGTGATAATTCTCCTTTTTACCATTTTTCATAAGAACAACATTAAATTTCGTAGTGATCTTGAATTAGATAATGACATCAACCTTAACAAAACTGTGACATTCATCGTTTTTCCCGCGAACTCTTCATATGCATTTAATAATAGTAACATACCGGTACCTTAACCTGTACCAAGAAAATTGAAACAAAATATTTACAAATCTAGTTTTTCAGTAAGGCTCCCTGTAAAGCAGATTTGAATAATTTCAAGGGAAAATTATTCAAAATTTTTACATTTTGTGAATAATAATAGTAAATAAAAAACCAACATTAAGAGAATTCGAAACACCCCATCGCTGAAATGTAAAATCTGCCTCATTTCATGACCTGTAATCTTAGAATCTATTGTGTGACAGAACTTGCAATTTTATCACATGTTCTACCAATGTCTTCTAAATATTAAAGTGAGTTTTAGTGATCTTATTGAAGTTATGTGAGGTGAGATATAATGTTTAATCTCCCTTCTCTACCCGTACTAGTGTGTAAGTCGGACTAAAATAATAGAGAGTAGATTAAGAAAGAAGAAAGAAAAATACAATTTTTAATTGAGCACCACAAATTAAAAAGTGAATTAATTAGTTTATAATTTCGTTCTTTTAACTGTTGAGTATAAAAGGAAACTCCCCATGTTAAAACTGACAACAGTAAGTAAGGTAAAAATTATGTTATTCTGTGTTTGATACAAAATGAGAAAATGGGGTGAGTTTATAATTTAACATTGCAGGGCTGGCGTGTTCCGAATCCCCTTAAAAGCATTATTATGCAACTGATTAAATTGCTGTAGCCAAACAAATGCATTTTAATACAAATGCATGTCATACATTTTAGCCTATAAAATAACTAATTTCAGTACCGAAATACAATTTTGTGGGATGAGATTTGAGAATAGAACGGAAATTATTTCGAAATGGAATATTGCTCTGTTATTAAAGGGATCATTAATTCATCGTGTAATGATTAGCAACTCTCATCTCCGTCCCTAATTGCCATTTCCATCAATCATAATTGTCTGTTACATGGATTAGCTGCAAGGTATGTGAAGACGGTAATTACGAATTGTTGATTCCAGCGGCCAAGGTCTGTGAACAATGTTACAATTCTCAGAATGCCAGAAGGAAGCAAAACAAAACTTACACGTACATACAGTACGTACGTTATGTTGTTTCGTTCAAATTAATTATTGCGTTTTGTTAGTATCAATTTTCACGAACAAAGCTGCGCATTAATATTGAAACAATAGTCATTAAAACACACTGAATTTTACTATTGATTACGTAGCCAAATTGTGTTTCAGTTAAGTGTAATTTAACTGTCGGAAATGCTAAGCCTCAGCTCAGTGTTGATGACTGCTCAATAAAAAGTTAGGGGTTCGAGCTCTTGCAGATCATGTGACATTAGTGGCACATAAAGAGTCTGTTGTTAAAAATACTTCGATCTCTTCTGTCATTCTTATTCCATAATAGCTCGTTGTCATTTTGTCTCTGAATAGCTTCTGTACTTCAGAAACAACGGTTATATTCTGATTTTTCTCTATCGAGGATTAGGTTCACTTACATCCCTTTCGGCTCCATTTCAAATATAGGTCTACTCAAATCACACACACGTGTAAAATAATTTTTATGAAAATTCACACACCAAACAGAATATGAAATTTCCTTTCGTTGTCCACCGTTGTGGCTGAGGGGTTAGCGAGTCTAACTCCGGGTTCGATTCCCGGTCAGGACGAGTTGCCTGGATGAGGTTTTTTTCGGGGTTTTCCCCTCACTCCTGTGGATGAATATCAGGTAACTTTATCATCCTTTCCTTATCATCCCGTTTCTGGTGTTTCAGATCACTCTTCAGGCGGCCTCCCGGGACTACTGGCTCTCTCGACCGGCCTCCGTGGAATGTAGAAAAGCGACGTTGGATGGCTTCTGCAACGAGCACCCGAGGCGGACCTACTCGGGGGAGGAGTTTCGCCTCGGACCGAGATGGGGGCCTTGTGGGAAGTTGCCGAAGCAGGAATGGTATATGGATTTCTGTTGGCTGTAGGAACCGGTCGTTAGGGAGTCATGTGGTTGGGTTGGTGCGCGCAGGGGATCTATGGCACGCAACTCGAGGGTTAGCGCAATAGATCTCAATAGGTCGCAGTGCTGGGTCATTCGTGCCCCTCCTCACTTAAATTCCATTCTATTCTTCCATTCCATTCCTTCCGTTGGTTCTCAAGAAGAATTTAGTGCAGTCGCTCTTGATGCCTCATTTTGATTACTGTGACACTCTCTACTGACCATAACATGAGACTGACAGACAGACAGACAGACAGACTACAGCGTGTTCATAATGCATGTGTTCGATTTATTTGCAACGTCCGTAGGTCTGACCGTATCACACCTTCACTAAATATGCTGTCCTGGGTCCGTCTCGAAGAGCGAAGTAAGCTTACTATTCATTTTCTCACTTTACTCTTCAATATTCTTCAAAACTCTAACCCTAGCTACTTAACTTCTCGTTTTCAACATTTGTCCTCATATCACGAAATAGATACTCGCTCACAACACCATATCACACTCTCCAATCCTAAACACAGAACATCCTTCTACTATTCATCTTTCACCGTCTCTGCAGCTCATTTCTGGAACTCTCTACCACAACATGTCAGAGACTGTCGGACATTGTCTAGTTTCAAAAATAAACTAAGATTGCAATTTTTCAATTCAGATTCCTTTCAATTATAAGCCCTTTTCTCTGCAATAGTTCTGTAAAGAAAGTATATATATATATACATTTCTTTTCCTTCCTTTCCCTTTTTGTGTTCTCTTTATCACCAGATAAATTTATTATCATACACTTTTTATTGTGAATTTTATTTAATTTTCGTATTTATTTTCTTATTTTTATTATTATTTTATTACATTCCATTTTGTTATATTCTTCCTTATGTTTTACATATTAACTATTTGTACTAAATGAGTTACTTTTACTATATTCCAATGTATTTTACTTTCTTTTTTCTATTATGGTATTATCACAGTCTAGTATATACAGTCCCGAAGCTTGAGTTGTGAAGGTGCTAGGAGCAATAGATTGTGCCGGTACTATTTCGCATTGTCTATATGAGGCGATATTAGCGATCCTAGTGATTAACAACTATCTATGGATGCATATTTACTACGTATTGAGCTTCGTGACTGTATACAGTATACTAGACAAAATTGAAATTGTAACGGCTTTTTATATGTCATTATTGTGTTTCTTATCTTCAAGATTTGTTCTAATGGTACCACACATTTTTTCAAATTTTTATAACTAATTAATTCATATTTTACTTGTCCCTTTTATGAAGTTTAAATGCATAGTTGGCATTTCCACATAAATATGGATTTAGATCACATAAACACCTCCTATCAGCCCAAATTCCCCTTGCAAGGACGCCTTCGTGTCCTTTTAAATGTTTCTCATTTTTTTATACTTGGTAGGAGCTATATTTTGCAAAACATTCTACAGTATAAACGTATAACGCCTGTTGATACTCGCAGTCAGCTGGTCTAATGGAAGTTTGAATGATTCATTTTGCCTGCGCCCGGCGCGTGTAGGTCCGTCGCTCAAGGAGTCTGATTGCTCAAGGGAATTGTAACAGGAGATGCGCCGGCTGGAATCAACAGTTGGCGTCTTGTCATGTGACGGAAAACACTGATGTGTGTCAGATGGCGCTCCCAAACTACACGACTTAAAAGTTTCGAAACTGACAATCCATCGCCTAAAAAATAGTTTGACTGCATGTCTCAATCTTAGTTCAGTATGAGAAGGGGAAGAAAGAATGTTAGTAACAGTGAGAGAAAAAAATGAAAGGAGAGAGAAAAACAACAGAAGGGACACAAGAAAGAAGAAAATAAAGAATGAAGGTAAGGGGGAAAATATGAAGACAGAAATCAAGAGAAAAAGGAAACAGATAAGAAATTAAGAACTTAAGTTTTGACTGCTATTCTATTGTAGGCCTACAGTACAGTAGTGGCAAAAAAACCGGACCGACCCTTGTAACTGATTGCAGAGCCTTGTTCACTCCAAAGCATGATAGACTGGTGACTAAGACTTTCGTGGTTCGAATCCTGCCTCGGAAGGAAACTTTTTTTGTTCTCTATTCAAATTTATTCCCAATGCTTTTCGATTGCAGCGATATTTTACTATTTAATTAACTTCTTATTCCCAGAACATGAATTTTACCAGCAATCGAAAAGTATTGGGAATACATTTGATAAGGAACAAAATAAAGTTTCCTTCCCAGGCAGGATTCGAACCACGAAAGTCTTAGTTACCAGTCTATCGTGCTCTGGAGTGAACAAGGCTCTGAAATCAGCTACAAGGGTCGGTCCGGTTTTTTTTGCCACTAACTGTATTTTCATTTAGTGCTTTGTCAGGCCGGTTACGAATATCTCGAGTGCATGTGTAAGGTTCGAGTGCATACCTTAATTATTGAGAACTAGACGTAGGTGGCGTCAGAAGAAAGGAACTAAAGGAACACAGGAAGAAAGAAAATATTAATCTAGAAGACAGAAATAAATGGAAATAAAGAACTTAGATTTTCACTGTCATCATTTCATTTCTGTTACATTTTACTACAGTTGTGGGCTGTTGTGTTTTTAGACGCTGTTACAATCAAAGCACACAGCCGCAGTGTGGGCGTAGTGAACAAAGAACACGTGCGGTTGTACTCTCCTTGCATTATCCACTCCGGGAGAAAAAGAACAATGTATAAATCGCCACGTAACGGTATGACGAAGTTTTGTGCATCATGTTGTCCTTAAATCGTTTGTGAATAAGCTTCTCTTGTTTAAAAGGGACTTCAAAGAAATAGATATACATAAACTATAATAATTTTTCTTTGTATGGAGGTAGGATATACATAAATAGGGGTAAGAATTTTCGGGAGTGATCTACTGACCTGTAGCTCTTGGTAATAAAGTACTGTCACGTTCAAACGGCCACAGACATATGGCAGAGTGTTTATTTTGTGTTATGAACATTTTCTGGGAAGTGCAATGGAGTAGTAGGCAACAGTTGACTCTGTTTCTGCCTTACACGGCAAGTTGCAGTGTTGCGAGTTCTAGGTAATTCGTGACCAAGCTTGCACGACACGTGAATCTTACAGTGGAAAAAATAACTCGCTAAACCGGTTAGTGTAATTCTATTTGCTTGCAAATGCTCTGACGTTTCTGTGACTACAGGCAACCCGGTTTGTCTCAAGAATGCGATATATCTGTGCAATGTTTCTGTAATTACGTTGTACAGAAGTTCAATCTGTTGTAAGTTTGTCGCTCACAATGCCATATTTAGAGGAAATACCCCGTCAGTGTGCCGCGAATTACAAAGTTTCAACTCCGTCAAGTGTTTTCAGCCATTTAACATATGTATTAAGTTAATTGAGAATTAAACTATTTGTTGACAATAACTGAATAATAATAATAATAATAATAATAATAATAATAATAATAATAATAATAATCCATAACGCTACAGCTACGGGTGAAGGGTCAGACCGATCAGCTGACTGCTAGCCTCATATTCATATGCCTCACCACAAAAATGAACGATCAACCAATCAGAACAGGGGTAACATGTGATTAGTACGATGAGGGGGGGGGGTCCTCCGTCATAGCTATTCATGAAACCTAATTTCGCTACCTACTGCAGTTTCCAGAACTCATCTGGCCGAAATTTCATGCGAAAATTCCTTCTCCATAAGGACTTTAACCAGCACTATTTCATTAAGTCGAGTCCAGGCATGATGCCTTAGACGACGACGCCACGGCACATGACAAATTTCAGTAGTAATAACACTAATAACCATAAAAGAATGCTTAGGAATGATATTTCGTATAGCAGTTGCAAGGAACAAAAATCTACAGTGGAGTTATATGTGTATACGATTAACAAACGTTTGTTAATTCGTAGAAGAAATAAGACAGACTGTGGATATCAACAATAAATAGGCCTGTATCAATATGCTGACAATTTTAGCCATTAACAAGTTAACGAACTCTTATATACATACAGTATATGCCATGGACATTTTCAGTCTCACAGTGGACGAAGTAAGATGAACCCAAAAGTATGAAATTCGAAGAAAGGCCCAATTAAAATTTTATGAATTGATAATGGTTCCTATGGTCAGTTAGATTTGCAAGAGAATCAGATAAAACGACATATGGACATTATTTTATATACGGTATTCATTTATCGTACGTATATACACAGAAATAAATTTTGGAGTTATCTTATTGTGTAATTTTCACTTACAATACACTGTACATGTGCAATAAACAAGAGCCCCTGTATATATGCTACTTTGTGGACAGTCGTGTAAAATTGTTGCCTACATACAAGTAGCCTCCGATCAAGACTTGCTCCAAATTTTAATTCTGTATCTATACATACATACATACATACACACACACGTACCTTGGTAGCTGACAAGCAAACATTCTCATGGGGGCAGACAAAAGTTTTTTTTCTTCCACCATGTTAAAAATGTCAAAACAAGTGCTTATACAAATTTTGGCCACTCGAGCATAATTACGACGGCTGTTCAGAAAGTAAGTTTGCTTGGTGCCGTTTACAGAAAGAAAACACAATTTCATGGAAATATTTATTGGAACAGATACAACAAGAGTTGAGTTCTTTTTCAACATATTCCCAACCGGAATTTAGACTTTTGTAATACCATGGGATCAAATTTTGTATCTCTGGACTTGAAACCAGCATGAGATAGTAGTCTGAACCTCTCTGTTGACACTTTGGAAATAAACACAGCTTTGAAAGCCATGTAGACGAGTCGAAGTTTTTAAAAAGTGGATTTAAGTCACTTTGGAAATACACTCTTCAATTGCATATTTCTAATGTTTCTGAAATGTCGGGGAAAAGCTAAAACGGTACATACATACTATCTAAAACGAGACTCAGGGAAGACTCAGAAATGAATTCTTATTGGGAGATGAAGCAAAGATGGGATGCCAGTGTTCTGAAATTGGTAGTATTGATATTCTACCTGAAAGTAGATTATGATAAGAATAATGATGATGATGATGATGATGATGATGATGATAATAATAATAATATTCCATGTATTGTGGGTCCCTATCACCACGGCATGGAGCGTCCTCAGGTTGCGGATAGAGGCGACGGCCTCCAGATATGGAAGGTAGCTGCGAATATATTGAATAAGCAATCGTAGACAGCCGATAAGGGGTGATCCTCCAGCTTGGGGGTTGGGCGAAGGGCTAACAACCCATCACCGTAAAAAATAGCTTGTTACGAATCCCTACAATAAGCCTCGGAATGGGAGTGATTCTTTGGGTTTGGAAGTAAATCCCGAAAAGACAAAGTATATGATTATGTCTCGTGACCAGAATATTGTACGAAATGGAAATATAAAAATTGGAGATTTATCCTTCGAAGAGGTGGAAAAATTCAAATATCTTGGAACAACAGTAACAAATATAAATGACACTCGGAAAGAAATTAAACGCAGAATAAATATGGGAAATGCGTGTTATTATTCGGTTGAGAAGCTTCTGTCATCTAGTCTGCTGTCAAAAAATCTGAAAGCTAGAATTTATAAAACAGTTAGATTACCGGTTGTTCTGTATGGTTGTGAAACTTGGACTCTTACTTTGAGAGAGGAACAGAGATTAAGGGTGTTTGAGAATAAGGTTCTTAGGAAAATATTTGGGGCTAAGAGGGATGAAGTTACAGGAGAATGGAGAAAGTTACACAACACAGAACTGCACGCATTGTATTCTTCACCTGACATAATTAGGAACATTAAATCAGACGTTTGAGATGGGCAGGGCATGTAGCATGTATGGGCGAATCCAGAAATGCATATAGAATGTTAGTTGGGAGGCCGGAGGGAAAAAGATTTTTGGGGAGGCCGAGACATAGATGGGAGGATAATATTAAAATGGATTTGAGGGAGGTGGGATATGATGATAGAGAGTGGATTAATCTTGCACAGGATAGGGACCGATGGCGGGTTTATGTGAGGGCGGCAATGAACCTTCGGGTTCCTTAAAAGCCATTTGTAAGTAAGTAATAATAATAATGCCTTGATTCCCAGCCGTATGTCATGCGCGCAGGTTCCTGACAATGCAGTCCTAATTCGCCTGTGGTTATTTCAGCAAGTTCTCACCTTCATTATCACCGTTTCACAAAAAATCAATGACCTTGTCAATCAAGTTACATAACAGAGGCTTCGTGCGATTATGTACAATGAACATGGAGAAATCAATGTTTCTTTCTAATTATTGTACAGTACGAGACGTTCCCATAGTTTAAAAAAAACCGAGCTGATGTTCATTTTTCGCTTCCATATACTTAGACTAAAGACTTTGGGCTTTATTGGCAACACTTTTTTCCATCTTCCGACCGTGATGCTGAAAAACAAAAGGTTAAACCTCATATTATGTAGCTGCAGCATCGGAGTTGTGTTGCATACGAGTACAACGGGGCAGAGTGTTCATGCCTCCATGACTCCTTTATGTCGTCACCACGGTATCACGAATTCCTACACAAACTGCTATTAAAGTGCTCTGTCTAGTAATGACACATCAAGTGGTCCATAGAGGTGTAATGGGACGAGGCTGTGAAGGAGAACAGCTCAGCATCTCTTGAAGAGGAGAACATTCTCTGAGCAGAGACACAAGGGATGCATTCAGAAACTTCCTGACAAAGAAATGAACAGCGTAGCGAGAACATGGTTACGTTATATACCACAAAACATGATATGCTTTCTTTCTTTAGAGGCACGGCCGTAGTTTAGTCAACTAAAAGATCCTTGTCTAAGGAACTAGAGTTCAAATTTATCAAACTGAAATCTGTGATAAAACGCATGTAAGTGGTGTGAGATCTTTTCCGCGTGCATACAGTACTTCGATTTAATCTGACATTCTTATTCCACCATTCTAATTATTGCCTTAATACCGACTCAGTAATCCTTTTTAGAAGAGTCCTGATTTACAGTATATTATGTCATATCACATCACAAATCACATGTATCCTGTATCATATCATATCCACACATAATGTATCGCGCACCATATTCAATGTTCCATGTACCTGGGTATGTACCATTTACTACCATAATATCATATCACATACCACATTACATCACATTACATCATGTCATGTCATATTGTATTTTTTATTAACTGTGTTTATTATTAACTGTCATTATTGAGTGTAATTAGTTACCACTGCCGCCGGATATTTATCCATTTGCATTGTGCCCTATATAGTGTTATATCACATCACATCACATTACATCACATCACATCATATCATATCATATCGGTATATCATGTCATATCACATCACATCATATATGTCATGTCGTATCATATCATATAATATATCATAAGGTATATCATGTCATATCACATCACATTATATGTATATCATGTCATATCACATCACATCATATAGTCTATAATGTCGTGTCGTATCATATATATCATAAGGTATATCATGTCATATCACATCACATCATATATCATGTCATGTCATCATATCATATCATATCATATCATATAGGTATATAATGTCATATCAGATCACATAATTTATAATGTCATATCGTATCATATCATACAATAGATATCATAAGGTACATCATATATCACATCATATCATATATATCACATCACATCATATATCACAACATATCATATATCATATCATATCATATATCATATCATATCATATCATATCATATCATATCATATCATATCATATCATATCATATCATATCATATCATATCATATCATATCATGTGATGTCATGTCATATCATATAGGTATATCATGTCATATCAGATCACATCATATATCATATCATATAGATATATGTCATATCATATCATATAGGTATATCGTGCCATAAGTCTATCATATTGCACCGGTGTAGCTCTGCTTATTTTCCTGCTGATCTAGAACTGCTCTTGGGCGTAGGTTCGATTTCCTCTTGGGCTAATTACCTGAATGGGTTTTTCCGAGGTTTTCCCCAACTGGAAGGCAAATATTAGATAATCCCTAGTGAATTCTCGGCCTTATCATCGCCAAATATCACCTCGTTATCACCAATTTCATTGACGCTAAAGAACATAGTACGTAATTGATATAATGTAGGCCTAGTTATGTAACAAAATAAAAATATACCATACAGGCCTATCATAAATCATATCAAGTAGGTCTACCGGTATCATACCTCATACCAATACCATACCGTTACTAATTGATTGCTTTTCAGGAGAAGAAACTTTCTGTAAGCTTTATTGAAGTGATCGCCAAAAGCTATGTCGCGACACATGCCCCTGACTCTACTCAAGTATGGCATCATACCCCCACCCTTTTCTTATCCATGCACTGTCATTCACTGCAATACCTGAGGAGATACCCACACCTATCTATAATAGTGGTGTGCGGGTTGTACTCGTATATAAATTACGTCACCATTTCGTGGTGTTTGGCAACCACTGCTTTACTGTTAGCAATGAAACTGCGGATCAATATTTCTCAGAGTATTTCGGTTTGATCCTCTGTACTATAATAAATTATCATCCCATAATCATGTTATCATTTCTCAGTCACTTCTGCAGTCAGAAAGGAAAATTAAATAATTACTGTTAATATCACCATTAGTTATCATTTATTTGTAACGTAATGTTTGCTAGTTATTATACTGTAGGTATCTGGAGGATTCAGTCAGCGAAGCGAATAGTGATTGGTTTGGTTTATTGCTTTCGAAAATTACATATTTATAAACATGTATAATGCAAGGACATGTTTTAAGTTAAAAAAAAAAAAAAAAAAAAAAACACAGCTCGTTACGAAGTTGAATGCGTGACTTTCATCTGCTCTGCCCTTCGTATTATTTCTTGGATCTGCTAACATCATTTCTATTTTCTGTAAGTTGCGGTTATCTTCAAGAGTGACGGACAATTCCTTTTTATGCAAAGAAAGATAAGTGTATGGGATAACCAAGGCAGCGTGTCTGGCATTTCTATTATTGCGGAGGCATTTAAAGGAAAGTAGACATCATAAGTTCTTCTAAGAAATGACTGTAATTTCTTGTTCTTGGAATATAAAATGTATGTTCAGCCATGAAAGAAGCAACAATGTAACACAGTACCGATATTTAACTTTTACGAACATTACGTTCTGCCATTTTGTTACTGTTTCACAGTTTCATTCACTGTACACGCTTAATATTCAGAGCTGACGTTTATTAATGTTACTTTTATGAGCACAAAAGGAATTGACTGCTTCGCTGTGGCCCAATTGACAGAGTTTCTGGCCACAAAGATGGACACGAATTCGATTTCCGACAGGAAAGTGATGATTTCGCTTTCGTTTACAGGAATTGAGTGTGTACAGTTGCTCATATGCTGTGTTGTCTCAACAGTTATAAGTCATGCTGACCACACTACTAGTCAATGTATAAGAACACATATTCGTCATAAGAGTGGAGAGAGAATTGACTAAAGGGCCCAATCGTCCAGTAACGGCTAGCAAGTCTGAATGTGAAACGAGCGGGCAAATTACTAAATTGGGGTTTTATCCGAGGTTTTCTCCCTCGACCAAATGAAGCAGAATTCCTGCGTAAGTTTCGGCTCTGGACTTCGGACTCATTTCGCCTTCATTAGTTTCAGCTTCATTTATCATTTTTCAATAGTGTCAGGTCGACTAGGGATGCAGCAGATGTAATACCGTGACTTGCACACAAGATATCAATGTCAGGAAGCTGCAGAAGTCACAGTGAGACAGAGGGACTTTCGTAGTGCACTACGACGGAACTCGGTGATGTGTAGCTGAATCGATATATGCACCAAATAGTGAATCACGATACTTAAAGGAAAGCGGTCTTTAAGTCAGTGTACAGTTGACTCGTTTGGGTATGGATAATATTAATTTACTATTATAAAACTGTTATTATAGTAGGAAACATTTGTTGCTGGTTATATTAAGATTAAAGGATGGGAGTTTCCATATATATGACAATCAACAATGCATAATCTGAAAGGACAAATGAAAATCGTAGATAATTAAAATCAATAGCGGGCACTATGTGTTCTTTGGTATGCTAAATTTGAGAGGGTTAAAAGAGTTCAAAGGGAATTTCGACTTGAGTATGGGAGCGTAATGTATCTAAATAGGATTCCATAATTTGTATGTAGAGACAGGTTCTGTATTAGAAAAACATGCAGGAGGTCGCAAGAGAAATCCAGTACGAGAAGCAGCTCTTGGCTTGGTCCCCAAACTACCCAGATCTAACCCCTCCTGACTTCTTCGTGTAGGGTTTTGTTAAAGACATTGTCTATCCACAGAAACACAGGAACATTGATGATCTGAGAGTAAAAATTACTCAAACTTTTCAACAAATCATCCCTCTCATGACACAACGGACATGGATTGAATTGCATCACCGTTATGAGTTGTGCATGGTGAGCAATTGGGATCATGTTGAGCTCTGAGGAATCTCCCATCTTTCAGTGTTGTATGCACAAAGTTTCAACAAATAAAGTTCAGTAGTAAATGTTTAACGGTGTTTTTATTTTATCCATACCCAAACGGATCACCCTGTAGTATGCAGCAGAATGTAGTACTGAAACTTACATAGAGATGGAATCGATCTGAAGTAGTTGCAGAAGTCCCAGGGGGATGGAGGAATTTACAGGTTCCTGTGTTGGAGAATACAAATCAACCCTGACAAGTGTGAATCCATAATTTTCACAAAGTGCACCAAAAAATTTGATAGTAAACTTACATTATATGGTCAGTCTCTACAATATGTTGATCAAGTTAAATATTTAGGAGTTACTCTTGACAACCGTTTACTCTGGACACAGCATATCAAATCCACTACTGCTAAAGCTACTGCTCGGACCTTTCAAATCTATTCGTTACTAAGATCTCCAGTGCTCAGTTTAAAACAGAAAACCAATCTTTGTCGACAATTAATTCTTCCTATTCTGACTTATGCTTCTCCCGCCTGGTTTTATGCACCCCGGACTACCCTCAAGCCACTCCAAACAGCGTGAAACAGAGCTCTCCGGATCATCCACGCCTGCGATTGGTTTACCAGCAATACACAAGTCATGAAGATCTACAGGTTGACTATCTTCACACTCATCTGCTACAAGCTACCAGAAAATTCTACCAGAAACTTCACTCCAGCAATAACCCTTCATCTCATCATTAGGCAACTATGATCCTCGGCATTTCACAAAATACAGGACACCAAAATCTATCATTAATCCTTAGACTTATACTTTGTGATTAGTTTTTCTTTATTCTCAATCTGATGGAATCACCACTGAATCTTGATTTAGTGGTTTTCTCCCACTTGTTTTCCTCTCATGTTGTTCAGTTTACATGCGTAGGCAAAAAACCTAGGGTTTTGACACTACATCTCTATCAATTATGTATTAAAAAAAAAGAACTTACAGTACGTAGCTGATTCCGTCGGAATTGGGTGATGTATGTAGAGCTGAAGACAAAAATTTCCTTTTTTTTTATATCAAAGATAGTTTTAAATTGCTGTACATGAAGCTTAATATACAGTTGATGTCAACTGCACCTTTCTGGCCATCCCTGGCGCAGTATCACTACGATGCTGAGTGCAGAGGATGTGGTAAGCCTCATATCATGCATGCAATGCAATAATTTCTCTCTTTCCATCTCAGCTACACCATTAAAGCCAAGGTCAGTGTACTCTTTCCAATTCATGAACTAGGATGCAAATTTGGCACGTAAAAAATAACTCTTTTATGCCCTCAGAGTTGTCTACTTGACTTTGACAGAGTGTCTTTTTCCTCCTTATTCTAGGACAACAAAAGCATAAGATTATTCCTTCCAGCACACATGCCAAATATACATAAATTTATATTGATTTACTGTCGGCTCTCTTGTTCTTATGAATGTTCCGTCCAATAAGTACATAGGGTAAACATTGCTTCGTAATGGAACGATGTATATCTCGATAAAACTGAAACAGAAAGTCCATGCATTTACACGAACTTCTGAAATGTTAATCTAACACGCTTCGGTTCTCATGGTGAAGAGAAAAGCCAGACTGAGCTCATTGTTTAAGACACAAATAGGACACAAAGCATGATCCGAAATTAATGCTAGATTAGGACACCATCATGCTTAGGCAGGGTTGATCACATTAGGAAGTTTAAATGCAGAAAACAGAGAACAGACGTGGCAAAATTTTCCTTTGTAAACCGCACAATAGTAGACTGGAACAGCTTATCTGCTGGAATCTTTCAAGGTGGTCTTCTCAAAGTCACTACATTTAAGGAAAGGTTGAAAGATTAGACTGAGAATTAATAGCCATGTAAGTGCAGTGTAATTATCTAAGTTGTGTCATGAAATTAACTAAGTTGATATGTAATTAATTACGGTGACTTGTAATTACTTAAGTTGACAATAGTTACCTCATTAAAGCATTGAATTGGTCTGTTTTGATAGACACATTTTCATATACAGGGTGTTAAAAGTATCTAATATTTTAGGAAGTGATAATATATATCAAAACAAGAAAAAATGTATAATAAACATGGGTCCTACAACACATACTTTCTCAGATTTGAACACTTGTTCATAGGAGGTTCTCTATGTAACGTCCATTTATGGCAGTATATTTTTCTGCTCTACGATACAGCAGGATACCAGATAAACATAACGTAGTTGACACTCCTGGCATGGAATACTGATACGTCGCAAGAAATACTGAAAAGAAAAATTTGATTGCGGATATGAGCGAGGTTCAGCAGAGATGGTGTCGTGAATTTTCGTAATCAGCATGTGTGGGCTGATGAAAATCCCCAGGCACTTGAACAATCAACGTATGGGCAGGCTTTCTTGGCAATAGATTAAGGCCATACGTGCTACCATAGAGATTAACTGGGGCTTGTTATTAGGATTTTCTAATTAATGTATTGCCTACCTTGCTGGAGTATGTGCCATGTCAGCAAAGACTACAGATGTGGTTCATGCATGATGGCACACCAGTACGTTTTTTCCGCAATGAGTGTGAACACCTGACGATGACATTTCAGGACCGCTGGATTGATCGGGGAGGCCCCACACCTTGGTCTCCTCGTTCCTCAAATCTAAATCCCCCAGACTTTTGGTTATCAAGAACAACCAGGTCAATTTCAAAGAATGCTTGATCCCTTACGCCGAAGGGCAGAGGAATGCATTGCCATGAATGGACGTCACATTGAGCACCTCCTATGAACAAGTGTTCAGATCTCAGAAAGTATGTGTTGTAGGACCCATGTTTATTAGACATTTTTTCTTGTTTTGATGCATACGAGCACCTCCTAAAATATTGGATACTTTTTTCTTAACACTCCGTATTTTATTTCCTCTCCCCATGAAAATTTGATAGCTTTATTTTTTGTGACGCTATAACAGATTTCCTTCAGTTTTTCATGAATTATTTGATAGACAGTTTTACTATGGCTTTATATCAGAGACATTTAAAATATTATCGATTTAAAACATTGTTTTACAAACATGAAATAATTATGTAGACCTATAAAATTTATGCATACGTACAGACCCAGAAATAAAATTTGGGCCACCTGAATTTTCCAACTGCTTACTGTGCATGCGCAATATGTTATAACTGAAACTCGCAAAATTCAAGGGGCCCAAATTTAGTTTCTGTGTCTGTGCATAGTGAAAGTACCTACGGAATTCTTAAAAAAGAATTTAGCGTATATAGTTCAATATGTTTGATAAAGATTACAGGATTAATAAAAGTATTTAAAGTCTTCAAAGTTGGATATGATATTGTTAATGAAAACTATACAAAATCTTCTGAAAAAATGTAATTGTACTCACAGGTTTCGACTGTATAACATTACAACACTACACAGAAGACGCAGTGCTCGGCGGCAGCCTCAAGCTCCTCATTAATGCATTAATGTACGTAAATTGATGGAAAATCGCAAACATCAAAACTTTATTTAGCCTACGCATTAGGATAGCTACGTACACAATCTCGTAGCAGCGACACGCAAAGTCTTCTTAAAACGTCCGTTACAGAATTTTATTTCACAGTGTTCGATTCAGATCCTGTCTAAAGAAGTAAGAAGATAGCCTATCCATACAGAGCAGTCTGAAGAGCTGTGGAATGCTGACCAATTACACAAAAATATAATTTTATTATCGAAAGAAAAGTCTGACATATTTATAATTTTATTTATATATCATACAGAGCGTTCACGTTCGATCGGACGGCGCGCAACCGGCACGAAGGCCATATAACACGCGACAAACCGTATAGCGCACGCTCGGCATCCAGTTCTGTAAGAGTGGTTGTGTTGACGTTAAATTGCGGCGTGTTATTCTTCTGATTGTGTTAGTGAAGTGTTTAGATTTAAGAGTAGTTGTGTCGACGTTGTATTGCATATTATTATTCTGATTGTACTGTATTACTGATGTGTTTGGATTAGGAGTTCTTGTGTTGACGTTATATTGCGTGTTATTCTTTTGATTGTATTAATGAAGTGTTAGATTTAGGATGCCTGTGTTGACGTTATATTGCGTGTTAGTCTTCTGATTATATTAATGAAGTGTTTAGATTTTGGAGTGGTTGTGTTGACGTTATATTGCGTGTTATTCTTATGATTGTGTTAGTGAAGTGTTTAGATTTACGAGTGGTTGTGTTGACGTTACATTGCATGTTATTCTTCTGATTGTGTCAGTGAAGTGTTTAGATTTAGGAGTGGTTGCGTTGACATTATATTGCATGTTATTCTTCTGATTGTGTCAGTGAAGTGTTTAGATTTAGGAGTGGTTCTGTTGACGTTAGATTGCGTGTTATTCTTCTGATTGGATTAGTGAAGTGTTTAGATGAAGGAGTGGTTGTGTTGACGTTATATTGAATGTTGTTCTTTTGATTGTGTTAGTGAAGTGTTTAGAATAGCTTGCTCACAGAAGTTTACATCAGAGCAAAGGATTTTCATCGTATATACTTATCTGAGAAAGAGTAATTGCGGGAAGCTAAAAAGACGATTTGCAAGAAAATTTCCAAATGTTACCGTTCCACATAGCAACAGCATACGCAACCTCTTTAAAAATGTAGAGACACGGAGCCGGTAACCAATACAAGCAGCAAAAGACCACGACTTGTATTTACTGAGGAAAATTGGATGAAATAGGGGAAAGTTTGGAACATACTCCACAAAAATCTCTCCGTCTTCTCATGCAAGAAACTGGTGTGTCTAAAACCACATATATGAAACCACTAAAATTCTTAAATATTTAAGAGATGTCAGAGATGGGTTGCAGCAGAAGGACATCATTTCCAATATCTTTATAATCAAGATAAGTTCAGTAATAATAAAATTGCCAAGCATGGGGGAGACGGTTTGCCACGTGCTGAATGTCATTCGTGCCGGTTGCGCGCCGCCAGGTCAACATACATTATACAGGATGAATATATATTAACTATAGGGACAAACTTCAGGAAGTGATTCCTGACAGAAAAAGGAACAAAAAGGTTCATCTGAATTTATGGTTGGAAATGCATATGTTTCATGATAGATGGGAACACTATTCTTCATGACGTTATTCTGTCGTAAGAGCACTAGTCAGATTCAGCATCAATGTTTGGGCTGGAATTATTGGTTACCACCTACTTGAAACGGTCTTTCTTCCACAACGCCTCAATGGCCAGGTATATGTGATTCCTGCAGGACACTCTGCCTCTCTTGCTGGAAGATGTGTCATTGGCAGTACGATAGGTCATGTGATTGGTGCATGATGGAGTTCCTCCCCATTTCCATGTTGACGTTTGTCAGCATCTCAACATTTTCTCCGACAGATGGATTGGACGAGGTCCTGTTGCATGGCCTCCCGGGTACGGGACTTAAACTCATGAATTTTACCTGTGGAGGCACCCTGAAAAGTGTCGTGTATGCGGAGCCATTTCCTGATGTGAAGACATTTGAACAACGGGTCAATGTGTCAATGAGCCAATGACGCTATTCGGATGCAGTCCGGAACATTCGAACGGGTGCGTCAATCCATGATGCGACACATGGGTATTTGCACTGAGTCTCAAGGGGAACACTTCGAACACCTAATCTAAAGTTTTCAGAAATTAAACGGCTAACGTCTTGCAATGGGATGGAATGTAATTATGCTGTACTCCGGACTGTCTGTGCATAACATTTTAGTTCCTTTTTCTGCAGGAATCACTTCCTCAATTTTGTCCCTATGTTTCATATTCACCCTGTATAAGCGAACTCTCTGTAGAAACATATTGGACTAATAATGGTGATTATGATGGTGATGATACCAGTGGTTGTTGTTAAAACTACAGAGAACCAGAGAATCTAAATACCTATATATGTTTTATCATTTTTTCGGCAATGTTATTAAATATATATTCTCTGTATTTTTAAGAAAACAGTACAAAACGCAGGAAGTTTTACGTCAATGCGCTTTCCAGGAACAATGGCAGTACGGTTGATAGGAATCAATATAAAATAAAAGTAGGAGAAACAGCATTTCGTGCACACTTTGATATTATTATTTAGTCGATAGATTTTTGTTTTGGTAACCCATATATCAAATGCATTACACGTCTAGCATGAAAACTGTGTTACAATATGTCTGTAATGCACATTTATTACGAATGTGTTAAAAATAGCTACAATATTTTGTTACACGAATTCTCTAATGCTACGACTACACGAATGAGACATTTTTGTTTTGAATAGATCTATACGGTGTATGAAAATCTTAAATGCTATACAGCGACTACATATTTCCGAAGTTCGACGTTAGTTTCATGTTTTTTTTTTCTTCAAGAAATATTTCAAATTTTGTAAAGAATTATGAGAAAAAATGATCGAGTCAAACATGGAGGTATAACAAATTTCTAGAAACTGTATATTCATTTTTATTTTATTGGGTTATTTTACGACGCTGTATCAACATCTAGGTTATTTAGCGTCTGAATGAGATGAAGCTGATAATGCCGGTGAAATGAGTCCGGGGACCAGCACCGAAAGTTACCCAGCATTTGCTCGTATTGGGTTGAGGGAAAACCCCGGAAAAAACCTCAACCAGATAACTTGTCCCGGCCGGGATTCGAACCCGGGCCACCTGGTTTCGCGGCCAGACGCGCTGACCGTTACTCCACAGGTGTGGACTGTATATGTATTAATTATGTAGTAAAATTAATGAAAACAAACATTAATGAACTTCAAAACTACAAAGAGATAATCGCAAAGGGGGAAAAAACTATAGGGTGGCGTAATATGGGTAGAGGGAGAGCGATAGGAAGATGGATAATGAAATGGGATGACCTTGTAATATAGTAGAATCTGCAAGATACGAAACAAAAAAATGAACATTATTATGTATTAGGTATTCGTACTAAACAAAGAGTGTCTTTATTTGGTATGTCCAATAAAATACTCCTATTATCTATACGAAGAATTAGAGAGGAATTGGATATGCATACTAAGGTGCAGAAGTGATAGAAACTACTTCTTTCGTTACCGATTTTAAAAAGCATTTCAGTGAAATCTTGCAAATAAAAGTTTTAAAAATATTCGTACCCGTAGTGAGACAGTTCATGGAGGGCCATGGCTTACAGCCAACTGCTGGTCTCACATCCGCATGTCTAAGCTGAGATGAACGACCATTCAGTTAGTACGGGGTAACATATGATTAGCACTACCATATTCCAAGCCGTTATACTTGACTTGCAAAACCGGATTTTGCTATCGATTATAACTCCCCAAATTCATTAAGTTGTTGTTTGGCACCGGTCCCATACAATGGCAGAAATGAGAAAATTTATTTTCCAATGAAGACTCGAACCAGCGCTCAAACTGCAACGCAGGGTTTTTCGGAAATAAGTACAGAATTTTTAGGGATGAATGGCTGGTTCTAGATAATCATTTTAAGTAAGGGAAGATAGAGTAACCGATACATAATTTAGACACTGTGCAATGCCAAATTGCAGTCTCTCCGCCTGTAGGTTAGGCACCTGGACAAGCAATTTGTTCACAATGATACCCCACCTTTCGAAGGTACCTAGTAGAGATGAACAACGATCGAGAAAGCAAGACTAACAGCGCCCGCAAAGCCGAAAACCCGCACGACAATGTTCTATACGTCGCGTCGTTGACGTAAAGACTGCTTGTGAGTGTTTCGAGACGCCGAGATTGATCATTCCCGAAGTCCCGAACGTCAAGCAGACTTGAATCGCCATAGTTGTTTATATCTGAACTCTTATCTACTTTGGCAACTGTTATCCCATGTTTAAACAATCAAGTAGGCTATTTGAAACATCATCTCTACCTTTCAGTGTATAATAATCCGTTCCCCAGTCTTTATTTAATTACTAGGCCCTTATTAAAAGGCTAGGAATTTTCTTTTCATATGTTTGAGATCAAGTGTGCAATCTCAAGTAAAAATATATTAACGTTATGTTTTATGTTTCTTAGAAATACAAATTTATTTGAGAATTTTTTTTCTATTTATATATATAACCATAGGTAATATCATATAATAGAACCACGACATTTTGATAACTAAGATACTGTTCTGTTTTGTCTTTTTGTCTCATTTAAACATTTATAATGTTATTTATTTCAATGATGTATGTTATCCAAAGTTACGAAATCTTTCCGCGTCGACCAAATGGTATTTCGAGAATGATGAGCGAGACTCGAAGCGCACGAGAATGGTGAGACGAGACTCGAACGACAATTGCAACGAACACAACGAGCGAGAGCGGCAGTTAGTTCTGTTCAACTCTAGTATCTAGGAACTCACATCTTACGAGAACAAATTCGTTCGGCGTGTTCATATTTTTTATTATAGTGATACTGAGAAATGCTATGATCACTAATTGTACAGTGATTATTAATTTAATTTTATGCATTATTATAAAATTCTACTATAGTATCGTTCACATGTCAGAATTTGGTAACCATTGTCTGTAGAAATGGTCAAACAACATTTTTCTTTCAGTGACACTCGCAAGGCCAATGGTGGATTGTTTCTTCTTGCTTTAAAAGTAATATAATTCAAAAATATTTTTAAAGGGGGGGGGGAGAACTTCAGCCCGTGAGCCACCGATACGAATGGACGGGTAGATGTACAGACAGAGACAGACAGACAATGGGAGTGGACGGATAGATGTGCAGACGGTTGGATAGAAAACAGTAGATTGAGTGGACGGATGAGTAGGTGAAGAAAAGAAAATAATTAGCCAGAATCATGAAATATGCATTCAATGTAGTTCTTCTATACGTATTCTTTAAGCTCTGTTGATGTAACGTTGGTTGTCAAAACACCAAATTAACTGTTCTTGTATATAGTCATGAGCCGCAGACAAGCCAGACTCATTCGTATGGATGAAACCCAGCGTGATATCGCAAGGATAGCTTCGCTTTGAGAACACTTCCATATTTGTCCTTACAAAGGATACTACTGGCTTCTCTATTGATCGCTTGCATGGAACAACTCCGTAGTGCTTGCTATAAATAGGCCGAATCCTTATATGTTAGGGACACGAAGAATAAAACTGTGCTGACGATGTATATGCAACATTTCCTTATTTTTGACATGGCTTTACGTAAGACTGCGTGGGGTAAAAAGGGGGAATATTTACAGAAAATTGCCATAATAAAACAGTGATTATCAGGAAAGAGACTTAGCTGTAACTTTGTCGCATTGCTAATTGAATATCATATAAGAAAACCGAAGACTTTCTTTGGCAAAAATGTTGTCAGGATTTTTACGGTTGATAAAGGAGTTACGAAGAAAATTTTCTTTGAGTACCTACTTCGTTTCTTTACTATTATTATCCTATCGCAGCTCCTTCATTACCTTATTTCATTGCCTCTGAATAGCCTTTTTATATTACAAGTAGCGTTATTAGATTAAGAACTATTGCTATTGTTATAATAATGATAGGCCTAATAATAATAATAATAATAATAATAATAATAATAATAATAATAATAATAATTAATCCATGTCCGTGGCGAGACAGTTCATGAATAGCCAAGGCCGACCAGCCGGTTGCTTGCCTCAACGGCAGAGGTGAACGATCATCCAAACAGAACAGAGGTATCGTGTGGTTAATACGATGATCTCCCCAGCTGTTGTAGCTAATTGTAGCTACCAGTCTTGTTGTCCGAAGACAGACAAATGATACTATTAAGGCACCATTTATGAGGCAACTAGGTCAGGAGATAATGGGGTAGTGTGGCCAGTTCCTTTCCCCCTCCATTGCATACATCGCCGAGTAGCTACATATTACACTAGTCAGACTGAAAATGTAGGATAGAAGTTGGTAAATTGTGATACTAATAATATTGTGACAGTACTTTTTGAGAATTTTTTACAATTTTACTAAGCGAGAGAAGGACCGGTTTTGTGCAGAAACTTGTCCACGAACATTTTCTTAATACGTTGACGCAAAAAACCGATCTTCCTCTCGCTCAGTAAAATTGTAACAAATTCTCAAAAAGAACTATCATAATATTATTAGTATCGCAATATTACCAACCTTTACCCTATACAAACAATTGCTGTTTCTCTGACATACAGTATATCCTAGCAGTCTTAGCTCCCCAAATTCATCATTATGGTTGGTTGATATCAGTCCCATATACCGCCCGAAATTTCATGAAAAATTTATTCTCCCATGAGGACTCGAACTAGGGCACATTCCGTAATGGGAACCCTAGACATGAATAGGCGTAGTAACTTAGACTACAACATATTATTATTATTATTATTATTATTATTATTATTATTATTAAAGTAAGTATCAATACGAAAAGAATCCAGTGTAATTCGACCAGGTGACAGATTGTTTCTCTTTCATGGAAATTGAATTATTTTCCGGGAAACGATTTTAGAATTTTAATTTACAGAGACTTTGCAAATCACATTTACGCTGAGTGCTTCGACTCGGAACACCAGTATTATTCTGAAAATCGCTATATCACCATGTCACAGCTTCTGGGCTGTAGTTTAAATAAATACTTTTAACGCGTATTAGTATAATTAGAATAAATATTGCTAAGTCATATGAAAGTCTCTCAATACATAATTTAGGCTTACGCCTACGTAGAATTGCTCTGAGGGTCAAATTTCTGCAAATTCAAGGGGCAAAACTAAAATTCACTCACTAATTTATTATCAGAATTCACTGTTATTTCACATTCGCTGAGGATATTGGGAATTTAGTCGGTAGTTTTCTGAAAATATGCCACCAAACGCTTAATTTAAAACTTTTTTTTTTTTTCTTGAAAGTAAGAAAACACTAGCAAAATTGTAGCTTATTAAACTTTTCTGTTTGAGATATCTAAAAGATTAACCCCTGAATTTAATGGCATGAATACGTTTCATTCTGTATCATTATGTCTAGAAATGTTTCTAAACCTGCTCGCCTTCGTATCTGACGAACAGTATCTACAATAAAAATGGTTCTGTTTGGAATTCTGTGACGCTATCTAAACTTTGACCATATTCTGTCCGTATAAAAAGGAATAAAAAACTTACGAAATCATGGGGATGAGACAAGTTGCGTGTCCTAATACATCCAGTTTATATGGTAATGGTAATGTTGATGATAAAGAGATTATGGTAATATTTCATATTGCCCGTAAGCTGGCCTGTTATTATCGGGTAATTGAGAAATGACACAAAATAACAATAACTTGTTATGTGACGTCAACGACTATCTAAAAAATTGGATCTACATACCCACTAAACTATTACTAATTCACAGTGAAATTATACTTTAATAATAAATAAACAGAACAGAAACAATATCGACATGAAGCTCTTTCGTGTGTACTGTGGAATCCAATACCGTACCCTTCATTTGAAGCAATTGAACGTTTGGTTACGAGCTGTACATAGGGTTATGTGGTCAGTGCTGCGTCAGTCAAATAAACACACAAACTTGGTATGTTAACTGTGACCTAGTTTTCCGGCTATCCAACATCGATTTCCGGAAAATTATATGGAGTTGTTCAATTCTATCAGCGGTATCTAAACCCCTTGGGAACTCAATTCTAGGTACATGAAAAAACACTTACCATGCTGACATGGCTCATTTCATTGGAATACGATTGTGCTCTATTGTATGAAGAGCTAATGC
The DNA here is from genome assembly GCF_040183065.1 of Periplaneta americana. Lineage (NCBI taxonomy): Eukaryota > Metazoa > Arthropoda > Insecta > Blattodea > Blattidae > Periplaneta > Periplaneta americana. Next base: position 58,805,139 of record NC_091133.1, read on the forward strand.
GTGCTCTGCTTATACGGGGTGGGCAAAATAAAACTGGCCGGCGGAAAATATATATGAAATGTATGAATTTATATGTATAAGACTGACACGGAAATGACCGTGACAATGCAGGAAACGCTGATTTCGATGCAACAGTGGATTGGTGTTACATGTCTGCGCATGCTCTGTCCCGAATTAAATATAAATGTAAATACAGTCAACTCCGGATATAGTGAACCTCTGCGGACTTTCATATTTCGTTCACTATTTCCGAAGTGTCTCTCCCCTAACCTTAAATGACAAAAATGAATGGAATTATGAACAAAAACTAAAATATTTAATTTTTGTGTATACTGTTACTCACAGTTGATTTACTTAAACTGTGCTGTCGACTCACGTCCGCTTGCGAAAGACCACATTCAATGTCACTTACTATATTCGTCTCATCTTTCAAAGAAAACACGTCACGCTTCGACATTTTTATACAGTACATTCACCGTTGGAACACTAGATAAGGTAGAAATGACAAACGCTGTTATGGTTTGACTGCGTACTCAGCCTTGGAATTTCCCAGGTCACTTAATGGAAACTGAGAGGGGGTTGATGGAGTTTGAAAGCCATCGAGTTCTTACCTTCATTTATGCTCTGGACATAATGTCCGTCCCCTTTTTAATAAAAGAAGGCAATTCCATTTGCCGTTGTTTCTTTTTTTTTAATTAGGTTATTTTACGACGCTGTATCAACATCTAGGTTATTTAGCGTCTGAATGATATGTAGGTGATAATGCCGGTGAAGTGAGTCCGGGGCCCAGCACCGAAAGTTACCCAGCATTTGCTCGTATTGGGTTGAGGGAAAACCCCGGAAAAAACCTCAACCAGGTAACTTGCCCCGACCGGGATTCGAACCCGGGCAACCTGGTTTCGCAGCCAGACGCGCTGACCGTTACTCCACAAGTGTGGACGCCGTTGTTTCGATGCTATCGCTCAATTTTTCTGAGAACAAAAGGCAACCTTTTGACGGTGGAGGATTAGAAATAACATTAGAGTAAAGTGCCTGAGAACAGAATGTCAACCCTTTGATGATGGAGTGAGGCAAGGTTGTCACGCGTTGCCTGAATTTACAGCACAGCTCATTGTCTAGGAATCACTAATCCTACCTTTGTGCTTTGACTAATGGAGTAAGAAACTTAGAATGTTGTTCTCAACATATTCTTTCAATTTTATACAAGAAGGTTTGAATTTGTCAGGATACAAGGTTCACTATAACCGAAGCGAGGGTTCACTATAAACGGAAATATTAATGTACTTTTCAACGTATGCGGGTCGGGACCAACGATTTAGGTTCACTATAGCCGGATGTTCACTATACCAGAGTTCACTATATCCAGAGTTGACTGTATTACAGATTTTCCGGGCTAGTTTTATTTTGCCCACCTGTACAGGGAATGTTATAGCTCCGATAATTTCAGCATTTGCATAAAGCAATTTTTTTAATTTGCCTCCGCACATGTGATAATAGGTTACTGCAGAAGCATGCCACGTGAAAGAACTATGTAACTCGAATACAATATGTATTCAATTGATCAGGAAGAGAAAAAGGAATTGGTTGGGTCATTGCTTGAGAAGAAACTGTCTGTTGAAGGATGCACGTGAAGGAATGGTGAACGGGAGAAGATTTCGAGGCAGAAGAATATATCAGATGACAGACGACATTAAGATACATGGATCATATGCGGAGACAAAGAGTAGGCCTAAGGCAGAAAATAGGAAAGATTGGATTGGATAATGTTGGGTTTGCAGTGAAAGATCTGCCTTTGGACAGAACACAATGAATGAATATGTATTCAGTATTTGTGAGAGGTGTTCATATGGTGGCTAAGTGGTCTGGACTATCAGCCAGTTCGACTCAGAACCAAGAATTCATTGAAAAATTCAGTAACACTTATGACGGACAAGGTCTTAGTTGAGGGTTTTAATCGGGGTTCTCCCATTTCTTCATGTTAAGCAACGAGATCATTGCTTCCGAGTTATATTCCATTATCATTCTACAGAGTGTTTCAAAATTATAGGTACAAACTGCAGGAGCGAGTATAGGACAATGAAACAAAGAAAAAGGACCTAATGAACATAGGTACGGAAACCAACCGTTTCCGAAATATAGGAGTTCTTATGTTTCATCTAGTTATGCACGACGAATGTACGTATTCTCCTTCCCCGTCAAGACAACATTGCTGTCGGAATATAGTAAGCGTTACATGACTACGAACCCACTTGATTCAGGGCTTAGTACGTATCTGAGAAGCCCGCAGTCTAATCTTTAATATTAATCAAATTTCCCTCATGAATTCATATTTCCCGGGAGAAAAATTAATTCAAACACTATGTTGAAGTGTTAACAATCAACTAACCATGTTGTATTTTAATATATAGTGCAAACATTTTATATTTCCACGCTCGCATGTACGAGTATGCAGCTGCGCTGTGCACTGCCGCGTCCGCTCTACATCCGCGAGCGTGAAAAGTTAAAATGTATGTACTTTATCTTGGCATTTATAACTTGAAACGAGTTGCTTAATGTTTAAAACCTTCAGTCTATTTACAGAATATTACTCTGCTCCCAGAAAAAACTTCACTACACACCTAACACGTAAAACTAAATGAATTATCTGTGAAATTCTTAAAAGCGACTTAGTGAATATAATTATGAAGAACGCTGCAGGCGTTTTCTAAGAACATTGCAAGTCTCCTACATTAAAAACAAATTTGTTGAGTTCTCTAAGGCTTTCGCAAACTAGTGAACTAATAAGAGAAAAAAATTCATTAACAACGGCGACCGCAGGTCAAATATCGGATTTGTTAATTACAAAGCATAACGGGCGTTAAGAATACACTAATCTCTATTATCTATTCGGTCCAGTTCGCAAGAAATACCAGGTACAATTCCCAGATTTATCTCCAGGGTAATCTTGCTTCCGGCCATATTATTTTCTCTTTTTTGTGTAGGTAACTTGGAGTAATTAATGTCTACACATACAGGAAGATCAATTTGTAGCTGTTGCGTATCCTGCAGCAAAACTACTTACATGACGTCATGAAATAAAACCGACAAATTACAAAATGGCTGCGGGTTATGCAAGTAATAAACAATTGCTCTTTGTGGAAGGTGGGAGCGAGGTCGTTTCTTTTAAGAATGGGCGTTGATGTCACGTCTTCACGTCCGCTCTTGTCTGTCCGTCCGAACATCTGTCTCGCTGTGACATCCTCTGTCTCTGCTCTTCAGATAACTTTATTGGCTGCAATTGGAAGATTATGTCTTGAGATGATGGCAGAAAGGCCGCAGGCACCCGCAAATTCCAGACACCGCTATCAGCGTGGGTCACAGTTTACTTAGAACTCTGTGTCACTGGGTTACTTTTAAAGGCCAGGCCAGTGTTATTTCATTTCGTCCCACATACATTCAGATATTAATCCACTAGGAAAATTATCTTCATGCTCTGTCGTTTCGAGCAGGATATAAGACTCTAGTGCAGCGGTGACCAAAATTCGAACGGCAGTTTTACACGCGAGAGACAGTCTGAGAAGTAAGGAGACGGGGGAGAGGTACTTGGAATGAAAACTATAACCAGTGGTGGTTCATGCACTAACATTGGCTTCTTCATCAACCCCGCGAATAAAAATCGCAAGCTTTGCTTTATCAGTAATGTCACTACAGCCATCAAGAGCCAATAAATAAATATACATTTTCTTGCTTTTTTTAATATCCCTCACGAACACAATCAGAAATCTCCTGAACTCTCTTCTGGATATTTAGTCGAGAAAGCGCAGTTTTTAAAAATTAACAACTTTCATTGGACAAATTATTTCAGCCACCTTGATCATTACGCTTTTAAAAAACTCTTTTCCATTGGAAGGCTTAATAGAACGAGCTATTTCGTTCGTTCGTTCGTTCGTTCGTTCCTTACATTTTATTTATGTCATCTTTCTCTTCATGACGTTAATTTATGGCTGATTTCAGTTCTTGAAGTTTAATAGCTCGTTTCATTCCTATACTAGCACGTAATATTCAATCAGTATATTATTATTATTATTATTATTATTATTATTATTATTATTATTGCTATTATTATTATCACTATTATTATTAAATCAATAACTAGTAAATAACTGATAATAGTCATCAAAAGATTAACAAATTTAAAATGGAGATATAGCGTAATCTAGTAATTATTTTATACTTCAAGGGAAGATGTAGGCATATATATTCAGGCACGTATATAAGAATTATGGTAAAACTTGCTGATTAAAAATAATAATAATAATAATTAATAATAATAATAATATCTGGTATGCCTATGTATTCAGCGTAATGCCCTGTAATGACGCTTCTATTTACTACTACCAATTGAAAGGTTGAGCAAAGCAACATATTACATTTTATCCGACAGAACAGCGAATAAATTTCTCTTCCCATTCTGTACTAAACCTTCTGTTCCTGCTCGTAGAGATAGAGGGTTTGTAGAGCGACATGGTACCGACATTGCTTACCTTCAGTACGTGAGCGAGACAGAGCAACGTACGGGAATCTCCCGTTACCAGTATGAATGTCTTTGATTACACGATGTAATCACGACATCCAGTTTGGTCACCGCTGCTCTAGTGTAAACTCATGAAAGTCTTTTTCGAAATAATGTGCCTCGAATTGTGAATCGCGATATTGTATGAGACTTTTAGTTTTTTATAGCGAATGTCGATAGAACTTATTCAAGGTTTCCTATCGTTATTGAGAGTTGCAAGAGAATCTTTCATAACATCTGGTCGAAGTTTTCCTTGAAAGTTTGCGCACGCGTAAATTATGTAAAAGAAAATAGACTTAGAAAGAACATTGCTACTAAAACAAAATTGTACCGTAAAGAGACAAAGAATTTAGTTGAAAGATAGCATAAAACGTTCCGTTCAACTATATTAAAGTAAGCTTTATATATTTCATTACCAGAGTCACACCTTATGCTATTGAAAAAGTCGATAAAACCAACTTACAAGTCACAATTTACAGTAAAAAAAAAATTAAATAAAAAAAGTGAATGCTTGAAGAATGTGACCCATTCATACTGCACGCTATAATGTAGGCTTATGATCGTCATATGGCTCCTGTTAAATACATATCAGTATAGTTCGTTCCATGACAGAAAGCCCTTATTGTTAATTCATACCTTAATGTAAACCTAGAGGGAAAGGAGCTGACCACCTTACCCCATTATTTTCTGAACTAGTTACCTCATAAGCGGTGCCTTGTTGGTATCACTGTCTTCGGACAGTTGATCAAACAGATTATATATTAGGCTATATACAAACATATATTCACATAACAACAACCTCTCATCCTTCTACTATAGTGCATAACAATTTATTTACAAGTGTCTCGACACAAACAAGAGTTGCCAAATTTTGATTTTACGCTTTAAGTACATATACTGTACTCCAACCACGAGAAAGTCTCCAGGGAATGAGAGGGAGCGGGGTGATGCTGTGAATGAATGTTGATGTTATAAGATGTCATAAGGTCACACACGTGGGTACTCGTATCTCTATTGGCTAGCTCTCACAGCACAAACAATAACACTGATATACACATTTTTATACTACTCTAGTTACAAAATTAGGTCATGGTTAATCTCCTGGTCTTTTATTCCCTCCATGCTGAAAATAACATATGCAGGAGAGCGCATGATTTTTAAACTGACGTTATAACTCTAATATCATCTATCTACTTCGCTCCAATAGGTGACGCAATAGTAAGCACGTTCCTTTCACGGTTTATCTCCTAGTTGGAGAACAGTACTGATGACTTAAGTTTAAAGCACAGATATTGTATGTCCATTTCTGGTTAGAATTAAGATAGGCCTAGAACTTCTTCTTCTTCGTAGTAGGTTATTTCACGACGCTTTATCAACATCTTAGGTTATTTAGCGTCTGAATGAGATGGAGTTGATAATGCCGGTGAAATGAGTCCGGGGTCCAGCACCGAAAATTACCCAGCATTTGCTCATATTGGGTTGAGGGAAAACCCCGGAAAAAACCTGAACCAGGTAACATGCCCCGATCGGGAATCGAACCCGGGTCATCTGGTTTCGCGGCCAGACGCGCTAACCGTTACTCCACAGGTGTGGACGAGATATGCCTATGGTGATATGCTGATAATATGAACAATTTCGATAATTTTTCACTTACACCACTTGGCGACCAAGCAGGCCATATTTCGCATGGAGATGTGTTTTCATACTTGTCTCTGGACTGCCTGAATATATAATGTAGACAGCGAGGATAATGACAAATGAGTGAACTTTTTTTACTTCAATGCTCTTAGATCACTTGTATGTCGCCATATTTCCATAATATTAAAATAAATACAATCGGTAATAGTCGTTTAGTTCCTTTCCTAGAAGAAACTGGGTAAGGTTTGAACGCCTACCCGTAATGATGCGGATAAATATTCTTCGGCATGTTGAAGAATACAAGAAATTCCTCCTGTCTCCCGATCACAGCAGCGTGATAAATGTTCCAGGTTTTGTTATGATTGATCATTTCTACTCAGCGAAGGGATCCATAAAGTATATTCTTACGTGCGACTCCTTCAGAGTACCTGCTGTAAGTGCATACTTCTCGCTGGTAAAACACGTGGAATGATTATTATGGTCATTATTGTTATTGATTTTGTAATTACGTACGTATGTCAATAAGCATGAAGTTGAGTTAATGGAAGTTGCTCTAATCCCACGGTGCCAATCAGTCACAAAACAAACACCTTAGAAATGAAATATTAATATAATTAAGCCGAGATTGCCTGAGGCTAGCTATGTGTTCCTAGAAGAAACGTGTGCAGTACATTTGTATGGATAAGTGTCCTCATCGATTTAGTAAAGGCAGCCAGGGCAACGGTCTGTATTCAACTGTTAATGAAAATAACATATTATTATTTATTTATTACATTATAATAAAAACGTAACTGATTACACGCACTTAAACATTTACTTTGAAGAAATGGCTCTTTGGCCCGTTACTACATTCTCATTTTGGTGACGATTATGAAGAAACATTGTATAGAAGCCCCTGTTCATGTGGTCAACATAACGCAATGTCATCACTTGAGACAACGCAAACACGGTACATTACACGCTTGCCCATTCTCAAATGGAAGAAGATTTAAAGTGAGAGATAGATTATATTTACTAACTAAAAGGAAAATAAAAGGATGAAGTGAAACCATTTACTTTCTCTTATTTAAATATTCATTTTTGTAATAATTTCTCTACCTTTTAGCATCTTTTTCTTTCTCACAGCACAATTGCTGATATCTCTTTTTGCGGAGTTTGAAATGTATTTTTATATGTTACTTCGAAGTTTTCGATGAATTACAGATTTAATATACACGTAGCGTGCAGAAAAAAGGTAAATAAAAATAAAATAAAAACTAGGTCTTGGAAACTATTTCAACCAGTGTTATACAGGGAGATTATTGTACTGGAGACCTTCAGAATATTTTGTAGTAGATACCGAATGAAGTGAAAGATTTCTACACAGAACTGTACACTTGGCCTACGACCAACAAAGATAGTAATGACAGTGGAAGCGAAGATTAAAAAAAAAAAAAAAAAAAAGACTATTAATGTTCTGACATACAAAAAATCTATTCAGCCATACTCCCGCCAACTCTTTGATGATTAATCTTTTACCACATTGTGTTCAAATCATAATAAATATCTTAAGCTGTTATATTACAAAAAAGCTTTTATTGCTAGAATTGTTTATTTTTAAAGCCCCACAAGTAACAAAAACAAAACTTTCGGGAAATCAATGAAAATTTTTATTTGAATTAATTTTATTTTAATTGTCAAAATGTATTTCAAAAGTGATATTAGTTGCTAAATGTTAGGTTTATTCACTATTAGTTGCGTTTTATGATTATATATATATATATGTATGTATGTATGTATGTATGTATGTATGTATGTATGTATGTATGTATGTATGTAAGTCTAAAAAAAATAGGATGTTATGGGGTTTTTCCAACAAGCAAACTGAAAGTAAGCAAAGCAATGCTATTTTTCTAAGCATTACAGTGAATGAAAGTATGTATCAACAATATTGTAATCTATGTGAAAACTACAGTATAAAATCACAAAAAAATGTTTCTTTTTTCTGCCGCAATTGACATTTTTCTTATCAGGACTTAAGAGGAATGAAGTAGTTGATGTTTAGATTGTCAAAATCAATACATATTAGTTCATTACTCCGTGTATAAAACAGTTTTCTATATTACGTGTAATTTACATGTAAAATACGTACAGGTAATTTACTTGTCTAACCCTGTTCACTATGAATGTCATTTTCGCCACAGCCGGGGATTGAAACCGGGTTCGGGAAAGCGTATATCTCTACACAAAACTAGCAACACTCGAGACTGTCGATATTGGCGATTTGGTGGGTTTAAGGTTGAATTTCGGAGATTCGAATCTAGAACCTCAGAACACGTGGGCCTTTCGTCTTCTACTTAGTTATCAAGATTTGCTGTGGTCCGTTCCGTCCTCACCGGAGGCAGGATTATGCGCCGGCACTGGTGATTTAGTTTGCAGCTGACGAAATAGTTCCCCTTGAATGAAGAGCCGCGAGGAAATCCAGTGCTTTGAGATCATCAATTATCGCAGCGGCCACTCCATGACGTACGCGCTGCTCTTGATTCGCGTTTAATAGTTATCCTCCGCCGCCGGCTCTGAGCTGGAAAGGATGTCAGATTAACGAGTCATGCCTGCGTCCAGATTTCAGTCTACCAGCTTGAATTACATCTGTAGTATAATTTTAAACGAATGGCCATTTGACTTCCTTGCCGAAGATTCACGTTTTTAACTCCGGCGGATCCCAAGTAAAATTTCCGGTGAATAAAAACAGTTACAGTTGAGGATTTTCTTGCGGATTTCTCATGTTCTCTCTCAATTCTTGATACCTTTTAGCACGACATGCTCTTTTAAGCCTTGGTTTTTCTGAATCGACGTATGCGAGTGCGAAATGCGAGGCTCCCTTCGCACAAATCCGGACTATGCAAGAGATAGTGAGTGGTTTCTATAACTGCGAGGTACGCAGACCTCGCACCTCGCAGTTATAGAAACCACTCACTATCTCTCGTGTTGTCCGGATTTGTGCGAGGTGGGCCTCGCAACTCGCATCTCGCATCTCGCATGCGTCTGTTCAGAAAAACCAAGGCTTTACAGTTATATCTGCGCAAAAGTTAACGACAAAAATAATAGCACGCCCGTTAACAATCTATTCATTTATCCTCTATTTCAATTAAAAATAAAAAGTAATTGATATCCAAACAATAAATATGAAATATTAATTTTATTAATCCACCAACTTACATAATTGAATAAGTAGGCCTACTATATTATGGTAAACTATTATTCCAACATTTTTATTAGTTTTATTACATCATGATTATTATTATTATTATTATTATTATTATTATTATTATTATTATCATTCTTTCATACTTTTCTGCTAGAGGGCAAGATTTCACTGCATTCTCCAATCTTTCCTATTTTCAACCTTCCTCTTTGTTAGCCTCCGTATATAATCCATATATCTTCATGTTGTCTATATTCTGATATTTTCTTTTGCCTCGAACTTTTCTCTCATTCGATTTTATTCAGTGCATCCTTCAGTGCAGTTTGTCCTCAGCCAGTGATCCAACAAATTCCTTTTTCTCTTCCTGATCAGTTTAAGCATCATACTTCCTTCACCCACTCTTTCAAACACAGCTTCATTTCTTATTCTGTCTGTCCATTTCACACGCTCCGTTCTTCTCCATATCCACATACCATATGCTTCTATTCGCTTCTCTTCACTTCGTCGTAACGTCCATGTTTCTGCCCCATACAATACTACTCGCCAGCACTTTATTATTATAGTATCTTCCTTAGTTATTTTTCCAGAGGTCCGCAGAAGATGATTCTTTTTCTATTAAAAGCTTCTTTTGCCATTGCTATCCTCCTTTCTAAAAATATTTATTTTGATGCTAGTCTTGTAACTTAAATAAATAATATTAATATTCTTCCGATAATCGTGGTCTTTGTTTTTTTTGCATTTCTCTTCACTCCATATTGCTCACAGCTGTCATTTAGCACTAATATCTCTTAGTATCGTCTCTTCTTCTGCTAACAACGCCATATCATCAGGAAATCGTATACACATTATACTTATTCCTCATATTATTACCCCTCCCTCCGTGTTCTGAAAACAGTTCTTCACTAAATCTTCCAAGAGCATAATAATAATAATAATAATAATAATAATAATAATAATAATAATAATAATAATAATAATAATAATAATAATAATAATATGTATTATTAATAATACGTATTATTATAATTATTATTATTATTATTATTATTATTATTATTATTATTATTATTCTCTGGAACGAACTTTCAAAATAGTAAGACAGTACTGTAAGTTTTACAATCAAAATATTAATAAAAGGATCATATTTGATTTCTTTGATTGATCAAGATATTATGAAATGTAATTATTGAGGATTATTTCCATATTTATTTTCACCAAAACAAACCGTGTAACATTAATACAAACATTAGATTGACAAATATGAGTGAGATTTATACCCAACAAATGACCTTCTTGTATAGCAGGCGAATTTGTAAGTCTGGGCCAATACAAGTTGTGTCATTCTGACATTAAAAAAATACTACTATCACTACCGTACCACTACCATCACTACTACTACTACTACTACTACTACTACTACTACTACTACTACTACTACCACTACCACCACCAATACTACTACTACTACTACTACTATCATCATCACTACTACTATCACTACTACTACTACCGTCACTATTACTACTACTACCATCATTACTACTACTACTACTACCATCACTACAACTACTACCACTACCATCACTACAACTACTACCACTACCATCATTATACTACTACTACCACTACCATCACTACTACTACTACCACCACAACCATCACTACTACTGCTACTACTACTACTACTACTACTACTACTACTACTACTACTACTACTACTATTACTACTACTACTACTAATAATAATAATAATATATTGGAGAGAGAGGGAAAATTTGTCAAAGAGAATTATTATCACTGACTTATGATCTTAAGTAATGCAAAGGTGCATTTTCGGAAGTAGGTTTATGTTATGTTACTTGCTTTGACGCCATCTGTTTTCTGACGAATTATTTCGATTGAACATTTCTACCACATGTACAGATACTTATGTGCGTGTGAAACCCATTTTCCGGTATATGCTCAAACACTTAACAAACTTCACCTCCCTTCAAATTGTCGTCGATGTACTGTATACACTGTTTTAGTGGTCCATTTGGCTTTTGTTTGTTTGCGTTTAGTGTCTCATTTTGGTTTACCGCAGAAAATGGGTCGACAGTGAGTTTTGAATAGACAGTATTTTACCAACAATGACACAAATTAATCTGTTCTCTGATTTATGACTGTCGCACGCTTCAGTTTTACTTCCTTCAAATTGTTGTCGAAATGTATATTGTGCTTTAAAGTCTGCATTTTGTTTTTGCTCTCCCATCGCGTTTGCTGGCTTCACACTCTGGCTTATAAAACAGGTCGAGAGTGCATTTTAAATAGACGTCATTTGACCCAGCAGTGACCTGCGTCTGCCTACGATAACACGAGATCGCTTTTTTTTTTCTCTCTTCTGTTGCCGTCTTCTTGGATTTATGGTCCAGATCGGAAAACAAGTTTTCGCGAGTGAGTAATCCCTCCCCTCCCCTCCCCTCGCCTCTCGTCGAGTTACCTGCACAGCCACCACAATGCAGCATCCTAATAAGGACCACAGTCGTCTTTCTCTCCTCTCATTGGTCCGCGTAGACTTGTCTTGGCCTTCTTGGTGAGCGGCCCACTTTTCAACTCCAGCAGACGACGCCAACATCACATTTACATTTTATTTATTTCCTCTCCTTCATAAATAAAAACGATAACATAACGAGAAACCCTTTAAACTTTAAAGACCGCTCCGTAGAGATCCTATGCATCTACCTTAGGGCCGAAGTTCGTACCATTACTTGAACCTTTCCTCCAGATTCCTTTTATAGAGGGAGGGTTGGGGGAGGAGTTGTGCAGAAAGAAGATTTATTGTATCCGTCGCGGAAACGAGGCACATACATCATTAGTTTTTTCTTATTTCGTGTGCAACAGTGTGCAATAAGTAAGGAGATTTTCTCTGACGTCGCCACTATTAATTTTGTCAAATAATTCTTTAAAACTTGTATCAGGTTCCGTTTAGCTAATATAAATCTGCTTTTAATTTTTTTTATTCATTTAATGCTCAGGCGTCATTCATCGCCTTACTCAAAAAAAAAAAAAATAGATTTTCAATGCTCAAAATTCATATTAACATCCACAGTTGGTACAGTTCTAGCACAGTCTAGCAGCCTATATACAATCACGAAGTTCAATACGTAGGAAACATGCATCCATAGATAGTTGCTAACCACTAGGATCGCTACTATCGCCTCATTACAGACAATGCGAAATAGTACCGGCACAGTCTATTGTTCCTAGTACCCTCAACAACTCAAGCTTCGTGACTGTATATACTAGACTGTGCTTCTAGTCCATGACCTATATCAGTTTCACTGGAAATAAAAAATGTTAATATGATAGATATGAACAGGAAGAAGATCTTCAGCAGTCACTATGCGAATTTCTGCTAACGCTTCTAATCTTGAATGTCCAAGGAAGAAATCTTTTCCGAGGGTCAATTTCTTACACTTTTTTATTTACCGCTTGGATTAATGTTCTTCATATTATGAGCATGTCCGGAAAGTATCTAGCCATTTTGAATATACCGGCAACCATTCGCGTCGCCTTTACATGAAAGCAGCTAGTTTGACAGTGGTACGTATAGGCCTAGATCATATTATATACCCAGATTGCTCGGTCTCATAGACTTTGATAGTAACAACTTTTGTCAGGTTTACTATGCTGCCATCTAGTTGTTACATAAGGAGTCATGTCATAACTCCCATTTGAATTGCATTAGCGACTGCACTGCCATCTCGTGTTCGTTTACTGCGGACGGGTGGCGATCCTGGCGGTTGTTCTCTTCAAAGTGCTACCGATTTTAACATAGGGATGATCAATCTGTTATATATGTGATCTGGGGTATAGACCCACTATGTGATCATCGCATTAACAATAACCGAAGAAGTAGCTCAGAGAATCTGCATCAAGTTCAACTGCCAATTTGAACATTCGTCCGCGGATACTATTCGAAGGATTAATAGGGTTTTCGAGATGATTCAGTGAGTCAAGCTCAGATAAAGTTTATTGCGATACTGACTCTTCAAATATGGCCGGGAATCCGTTGAAAATATGTAAGTTCTGGAACACAATTTAAAAACAGTAAATGTTGAACGCATTCAGCGAAAATCGGCGATTAGGAATGCGAGAATTTGAAAGAAAATCCTGAGATCCTAAGCTTTCTGTTTCAGAGATTTTTATGGAGATCTTGGCATGAAATAAGCGACGGCAAGGTTTGTTCCGCGATTCCAGTCACAAGAACAGAGCTTTTGATAAAATGTTGCATCGTACAAGAATTTCACTACCCATACAGCCCAGATTTGGAAACCTGCGACTTCTGACTTTCTTCAAACTGAACGCCATTCAAAAGGAGGAGATTACAGGCAGTGGATGAGTTTAAGGAAAACTCGACAGTTGAAGGCGATCCCGAAAGAAAACTTGGCAGACTGTTTGAAAAGTGGAAGGGACATCGACTTTGGGACAAGTGTGAGGTCCCAAGGGAAGTAAGACGCCATTTTCTTAGGTGTATGAATTATTAAATGGCTGGAACTTTCCAGACAGACATCCTATGCATTACAATGAAGATCTGTATGGCTAGACACAGAAAGCTTGGCATGGAATACTTTTAGCTGTTACCTGTTTAAAAATACTTCAGATTAATTGGACCTTACATTATATCCATATCACTGTATTCTGAACTTGTTTCATAACAAAATATTTTGCCACATATTAACTTTTAACTATTTTAACATTCTCCATGAAGATGAACTGTACAATCTGCATCATATTTCTTTGATGAGTGAATTTGCTCTAGAAGTGTTGGCCTTTCCTTCAGGAAACTATAGAAGTCCATGCAAAACACATTTCTGAAATGACATTTTGTGATTAACGTGGCCTGGTGACATCTGATGGAAACAGTATAGAATTAATGTTTTACGTGATTATTAAATAAAATAAAAGAAAAAGAATTATTTTAATAATAATTTAGGGAAACGGGAAGCAATAAAAAAAACGGGACATTTGACGTCCCGAGCATACTTTTATCGGGACAGGGGACAAAAGGCTGAACAAAGGGAGAATCTCGTTAAAAACGGGACGTCTGGTCACCTTAATTTAGAGTCTGTTTTTTCTCATTACAATTCGAAAGATTTGTGCATGGTACAACAACAATACTATGCAACTTGTATTTTCCTGAAATTGAAATAATGTGTGTTATAGTCGCGACGCTGTTATTCCCGGCGCGACTCTTCCTCTTTCCTTACGTCTTAGGAAGTGAAGGCTCTATAAAATCTAAGTAGGTAGTATCGTTCGCCATTTTTGTTCTTTCGTTGCCGAGCTACCAGACGAGGAATCTATTTGCCACACCGTTAAACATTATCATGTTGTAGCTCCTATGATAATAAATCAAACGCACTGTAATTGAGCAAATAATTGAGCGGCAAATAACGCCCTCATGTGATTTCTGCGAACGCCAACGAAAGAGCCAAAATGGCGGGCGTTTATATTAAGTATTTAATGAGCCTTAGGAAATGCATAACTTCATCATCAGCGAATCACAAGACGCACACATTCAAATGTAGCCGATTTGCAACGTGATCGGCTGCCGGAAATAAGAGCGACGGGACTATAGTTTAACACTCATATTCATAAAAGAATCTAAAGCCCTGTAAATATAAATAAATCTTTTGGTTCACATTAGATCGAAGAAGGATAAATCTACATCCTTAAAATCTGTAATAGGCTACTTCAATCCGTATTATCTCAAGTTCAGAACTGATTGCATTCTATTTGCATAACATAGACATCTAAATCAATTGGCCTCTAAGTAAACTATATCTTTGAGAGGCTTGGAAAACTAGATCAGTTTGTAATGTGATATTATCTTGTATGTTTTGTGTCTCTGTAGCTATGAATAGATCGTTAGATAGGGCTGCCACGAGAGCATACCATCGATAACGCGTGTAATACATATTTTGACAGCTTGCTTTCTGTATCTATATCTCGGTTTCATGTTTTAAAGAAAAAGTATGTTGGAGTGTTACATTCTTGATCAATGATAGATAAGTATGATATAAGAAATACAGAAGAGGAAAATATGTAAGGAAGCAAGTAAAACACTTTTGTGCGAGATCGTGCGTATTTGCTAGGTTTCCGCACAAAACCAATCCGCGGAAAGTCTACAATTCCACATTCAGTATTCCCAACCTAACACACACAACAATTTCCCTCTTCTTACCGCTTAAGTGACTAGTGATTTTACTGCTTTAGGCTTTTAACATATTATTTTTAGAGACGTTCAATATAGTAATAATTATAAATTGGAAACTTACCACTGAAATTTCACCTAAATTGCACTGTTAATTATTGTTTTTAAATATTTTCAAAAATTAAGTAAACTCTACAACTCCACTAAAGTTACTGCATTCGTGATGCAGATATTGTATAGCCCTGTCGCGTTCCCCTCTAAGGCGATTCACTCCCTCCAGGTAGGGGAATAAAGAGTGCACATCGCACAGAGACAGTTGCACAATATGCGCGACTGCACAATGTGCAGGGTTTTGACATGCTTGATCTAAATCAAT